>NW_019392779.1:631686-927249 GCF_000648675.2 Cimex lectularius
TCTAATATTTATTTGTGTTATAATTTCCGCGTTTCGCACGTTCAAATTGAGCGTCATTAAAAAAATCAGCTGATAATTGGAACGTCGCGTTGGCGGAGGTATCAGCGGTTCACTTTGGCAATTCATGTCGAGAGACGTGGTTGTAGAAGTCTTTCAACCTGATGATGAGCTAAAAGGCTCGAAATCCGGATTGTTGCAAAACAGCTTACTGTGAGTAGGAACTATCCTTTTAAAAAGTATTACCTGATCTTCTGGGCATCGTAGACCTCCTTTCAACAATACACTGGTGGATTATAATTAAACTTTGTTCCAAAACGTATTTTTTGGTCGTTGAAGGACAACCTCCTCTTGTTAACAAAAACCCTGATTATCTCAATCTTAGCTTCCATTACCGCAGACCCATTACAAAGGTGAAGATATGAACGTACATTGTGGAGAGTCTGTACATGGGAGGCATGTACACTGGAGAATCTGTCTGACCACCATTTTCTACGTTAAAAGCTTATTGACTCGCGACTGACTGGACTGATGACCGAGCCGAGGTAAAAATATCGCCAACATTGAAATAAGGGGTAAAAAGAGCTTGCGGTCTGTTATCACCTCGTTTAATGGTTTCGGTCAAGTTACAGTCACACCATCGAACTGAATTTTCTTGTACAGAAACCGTCTATATTTTTTGAAAATTAGTACTCTGCACTGTAATGTAATAAAATTGGCTGAACGTTTATAATAAAAGTCAATTGCTATAGCTAATCAAGGGATATACAATTCACAATACCACGGATTCATTTTATTTTATTTCCAGAGGTAAAAAGAATTGGAAGAAGTATTCTTCTTGTTTGTTTTTTTATCTCAGCCGGCTGATTTTGAACAGCCGGTGTACTCCAGCAAGGAAAGGATTCTATACTATTCTATAGTGGTCGCAACGACTCGGAAATTATCCTCCTCCCAAATCTTACGATCCCGAATTGAATAAGGGCGTCCAGGTGAAGGGAAGATGTCTCATTTGCTCGGCCATTGTGCCCCGAGCCCGGCTGTCGGGTTTAACGTCAATCAGAGACTTTACGGGCACGAGCCCTCGAGGGATCCTTATTGACTCCCCGGGGAAATGAACTAAAATCCCACCCTGACGTGTGACACTCCGAGACGCCGTTACCAATCCCATCATCTTGTTTTCCCATTTCGAAATGAAGGCAAAGCTGGTAAAACCGCCTTTTTACATTATATTTCTATATCCGGCAAATTGTATTTGAAACAAATTCGTTTGAATATAAATTAATTATCTAGCAGCCAGAATAAAATTCAACAAGTAAAAGAACAAAAAATTTTATTCTGAAAGAAAAAAGGTTGCAGAGGTCACTAATTGATGTAATAATTATTTATAATGCTTTTATATTATCATTCTAAATTTAAAACTTCTCTATTTCATATTCAACAAGGAAAAAGTCTAGGTGCTTTATATTATTTGTATATACTCTGCTTTATATACTCTATTTTCACTTATCTGTTTGTTTATCGGATTACATGTACCATGCTTATAAAAGTATTCAATTTCTATTTATCTATCTATCTACCTGCCTCTCTCTTACAATGTATACAATCTATATATATAGTGTCACATCTCTCTCCCTCTTTCTCTTTTTCTATTCTTCGGCCTATTATCTAATGCCTATCAGTCTTACGCAGTTCTACGCTCTCTCTCTCTCTCTCTCTCTCTCTCTCTCTCTCTCTCTCTCTCTCTCTCTCTCTCTCTCTCTCTCTCTCCCTCAGACTAGCTATATACGTTGTTAGCTCGTTCCCTCTTTGTTTTTTCTCTCACTTACGTTGTAAATTGTTATCTATCTAGGAATTCCTCTCTCTCTCTATCTCTCTCTTTCTCTCTCTATCTCTCTCTCTCTCTCTCTCTCTTTCTGAAAGCCTAGCTAAATATGTTGTTAGCTTGTCATCTCTTTCTTTATTCTCTCACGTATTTATGTAAATTTCTATCTATCTAGGAATTCCTCTATCTTCTCTCTCTCTCTCTCTCTCTCTCTCTCTCTCTCTCTATCTATCTCTCTCTCTCTCTCTCTCTCTCTCTCTCTCAGACTAGCTATATACGTTGTTAGCTCGTTCCCTCTTTCTTTTTTCTCTCACTTACTTTGTAAATTGTTATCTATCTAGGAATTCCTCTCTTATCTCTCTCTCTCTCTTTCTCAAAGCCTAGGTAAATATGTTGTTAGCTTGTCACCTCTTTCTTTTTTGTCTCACTTAATTGTGTAAATTTCTATCTATCTTTTCTCTCTCTCTCTCTCTCTCTCTCTCTCTATCTATCTATCGATCTATCTATCTCTATCTCTATCATCTATCTATTTCTGTCACATTGTCTCCCACTTTCTCTCACTGCATATCTTCTTTTCTCTCTTGTTACCCTCTTTCTCTCAATGGTCTTTTTATTCATACCCAATCTCTATCAATCAATATATTTATCTTTATATCTATCAGTTTGTTAATTGCGTAATTTTTAAACATGCTTTACATTAAACATTTCATAATATTTAACGCCAAATTTGGCACCAAATCAGATTTTATATATTAAAACAAACATATTTTTATTTATTAGTTTTCACTTCTTAAATTTTTTATTTCCATGAGAATATATATCTGAGTTTATTATCGAATTTTTATTGTGTGCTGTAACTTTGCCGAATTATTTAGCCATCTACGAGTCCTTCTAGCTAATTCATCTTTATTTATTTATTGGTATTTACATCTTTCTTAAGGATATTTGCAGCTTTACAGAACATTACAACTACCTTAAAGTAGGTAACAAGTAACAGTGAGCAAGGTAATATATACAAAATTAAAATCAAAAGTGGAGAAAACACCCATTGGTATTGGTTGTTATTGTATTGGCTCCAATCTTAGAATAATATTGTTTGTTTAATTAATACGTGTGTCATTATCACTTTCACTGTCATCACCATCACTTCCTAGGAGCTCTCGCGGCCATTGTCTCGTCAGTCGGCGGGGAGAGTTTGAGGATTTTCGTCGGGATGCGAGTTTTTTGATGTGCTGATTTACGTTGGTTGGGAGGTTTTTATGAAATTTACGGTAACGGAAACGTATTTCATCTTGGACGAATGGTATACTTAAATCTGTAAAATGGAGCATCTAGTATTTTTCGTAGTATTAAAGACTGGGCAGTTTGAATGCGGTGGATGTTGGTATGTTTGGCTGAACCCCACACTTCCAGTCCGTAAATCTAAATCGGCATAGCAAAGCAGCCTTTTATTTTTTAGAGGTAAATTAGAACTTAAATTCACTAATTTCGTGATCCGCTTGACCAATTAAAATTGAAAAATGGCAAAAAGAAGGGAAAACTCACAAGGTGGGGTTGAGATAGGAAGTTGATGTCCGAGTGGATCGAGGTCACGATAGCTCAAGTGGTAGAGCAGCGGCGTATCTAGCCGAAGATCGTGGGTTCGAATCCCGCTCGTGCCATTAACTTTTTTTCATCTCAACTAAAAACCTTAATTAATTGTAGTAAATTAGAACGTTTGTCAAGAAGTCGTGTAAGAACTCTATATCGTGTCATAACCTCGTGACGTTTCAGTCGTGTGTGAGGATTCTACGTCAGGCGTTTATTGATGTACAGTCCGAGGTACCGCACCCTGTCCGCAGTTGGGAGGGGAATATTAATTGCAGCTAAAAAGAAATTACGGTTCTTCTGCGAAGAGTAGGCTAAACTCTCAAAACCGCTGTACTTTGCGAAATGGTTGGTTTCCAAGTTTATAATAAGAAAGGTTCGTTTGTACTCATATTCTAATACTACTATTTTTCCCGTAATAATTATTTTTGTTTTATCGATCGTGCAGTTTGTACTGACTTCATAGTTAATCATTTCATAATTGAATTAATTTTTATTTGAAAATCGTTGAGACAATTATTAAGTCCGTGTGTTTTGTTTATTGTACTTTCCTTCCTCTTAACTATTATTCGAGTGCGAAGGTGAAATTGAGTGATGCCCGCCCTAATTCACACAGGCTTGAGCTATATTTTTTTGTGTGTGTGAAAAGGGGTTGCTTATGGCTGAAATCAAATATTTACAAAAGGGCCGCACGACACGCGAATCAAGCGTTTTCATTTGGAGCCCAAACCGCCGTGAATAATTGACCTGCTTGGGCCCAAAAGTATAACGGCTTAAAAAGGGCCGAGACAATTCGTCCTTTGTTGCCCCATTAGGCAAATATCAACGGGGCCCTCTTTGATACTTTTGATGGCCGGGTGACAAAAAGATTCCAGATTCATTCTTGACGAATAAAAGATCTTTTGACGGGACCCCGCGAGCTTTTTGAACTCTAGCCGGCCTGACCACACCCAATGGCTCAGAACCAAAGGTACTACACACACCTGTGACTGAACGTCGTCTTCAATCAAATCGACTAATATTTATTCCACCGGATGTCGTTTATCCTATAATAATAATCAAACAGCGACGTCCTCTTAGAACAAAGCGAGAATTGGCAAATCCATTCATGATCTCAGGCTTGTAATATAGTATGAAAATGAGGATGAAACAAATAAAATAATAAAACTAAGCATTAGTTTTGTTTTTGACAATGTCAGCACGTTCAGGATAACGATAATAGTACCCAAACGCAGGTTGCAAATTTGACTTCCTTTAAATCCTTCGATTAATCAATGGATTAAAAAGAATTTGTACATCTGTTGACTAGACTCAAAAAATCATCTCAGGAAAACTAGATCGTCAATGGTTTCTTTAAAATGTATAAAAACATACTCCAACAAATAAGGATTAACTTATAGTTCTTTAGTTAGTCCATTTAGTCAACACTAAATTACATTTTTCACAGATTATTTGTAATTTGGTTGTTACCGTTCATTATGCTTTCGTTGCCAGTCGCGTTTCAGCATTTTGTCAACTTTAGTGTTGTACTTTCAGAACCACGTACATTTCAATCAATATTGCATGTGGTATACTGCAAGGGTCAATATTATACCCATCTATTCAAAACTTGTACATCAACTTTAGATCAAGTTCTTTAAAACTCGTTACACAATCAACTGAAGATCCGTAAAACTTCGTTATTATAGAATCTAGAATATCTTCTTTCACTTAACGTTTGTTACATCAGTCTATCGCAAGGATCCGTTTTCAGACCGCACTGTATTTAACATATACGCCTTATTGATTAATTAATTTTGATTGAATCTAGACGGATCATTGCCGAAAATACATCGTTTAAAAACAGTAATATTTTATCATGAGTATATCGAAGGTCAGTTCATATACCATATACTTCAGCCTGTATAACAATCATTCAAAATTATAAGAACCAGTTTCCTGGCCAACTCTTTTAACATATGTAATTAGTGAGTGGATTCATAACCTGGGGGAAGATAACCTGATGATAACTTGCCAGGACACAAAGAAATTCTCGGTAATGAAAAAGCAGACACACTGGTCAGAGAAGGACCTGCAAGACCGTATTTGGGCCTGAACCTTGGGTTAACAAAACCAAATACACAATCCTCCATCACAAATTGGATCTCAATAAAACAAAAGGAAAAGTGGATAAACATTGGGGGGGGGGGGGTAGACGCAATAAACTTATACTAAAACAACGCTCACCAGGACTGGCAAACTCACTGCTGCGGTTGGAGAGGGCCAGACTAGGAAGAGTGATAGGACTATTAACCGTGGCAGCTGGGAAAACATCTACCTAACATGGGCGTATTCAACGATGATGTTTGCAGATTATGCAGTGAGTAGGAAGAAACAGACATATCATCTTCAAATGCGCAGCGGCGGCTCAATGGAGGCATAACGTATGATACGAAAAAACCCAAGGAATGAAATTGTAGCAGCGACAGTCAATGACAGTCAATGAGAAGAAGGGTTGAGTCGATTGCACTGAACTAGGGAACTAGGAAGGCAAAAGAAGCCTTCTTTATCCGAGGCTGCAGTGCCTGGGGAGCTCAAACCAGATCCATCTCTATTATCATCATCCGTTTAACATCAGTCGATTAATTATGTTTAAAGTATAAAAATCCCGCTCGCAAACATTCCTCATCACAGAAAAGCTCATTTCTTCACACTTCTGATGTTCCTCAATGCTGCAGTACATCTGCCTCCTTGTTTTCTTGTTATATTAATGATCTTCCTAATACTCTACACGAGTGACTTCCAAATCTATTTCTGTTTTTTCACCACATGACCTTCAAAACTTTATCTCACGAACGTAAGAGGAGCTGAATACCATCAGGTCCTGGAAAGTTGAAATTGGATTCTCTCTCTTTCTCTGTCAGTAAGACCCAGATATAGTGATTGAATCCCATCCCTTTCTTTATTCCTTGCGTCCTATTCCTCTGCTATGCATTAATATCCAACCGATCTCTTTTATCCATCTGTCCTTGATAAAACGCTTTTTTGGAAACCCACATTTCCCAATTCTCCCGCCGCTGCTTCTCCACCCTTCACCGATTCCGTCATGCAAGTCAACTTTTCCAAATCAACATACGCAAACTCTTGGTCTCTCCCTTGTGCTTCTTCTTTTCGATTTGGGCTGTTTGGTCTACAGTGAACTCGCCAGCGAGGTTGATAACAGACTCATGAGAAAGATGAACTGCTTTGTTCCGTTCATTTCCCAAAGAGATCTCATGTCCTCGTGGTTTGAAATAGCTGTACCTGCTGTTTCATTTAAATCTTTATACATTCATTTTGACAAATTTTCAAATTTTGTTTAATATAACTTAAGCCCGAGAATAAAATTTAGTTTCTTCTTCGTCTTCTTCTCCGCCTTTAATCTCGATGCATCAAACCTTGCGAAAGATTCACCTTTTGATAATAGGAATATTTCATCAATTTTTATTCCATGGTTCCTTTTTAATACCCATTTTTTTCAGCGAGTATAACAATCTCGGAAGTGCTTAAAATTCGTTAAATAATTTCACCAAAAATTAAAACTCGAAAAACCTTGTTATTATAGCTTGTTTCACTTCACCAATAATACATCAGATTTACCGGAAGGATAGGCTTTCTGACTCGCTCTGTTTAATACGTCATTCAATTCACCTGTATATTCCTGTAACAAACTAGTCTATTTTTCGCAATTATCCAATGAAATTATTCGACATTAAGGAAAATTAATGAATTGATACGTTGAACAGAATGGGTATAAAATTTGTCCCTTCTGATACACTTGTATGTTCCGTTTATATATTTTTTTTTGGCAGTGATCCATTGATATTCTTGGGCCTTAAGCAACATTAATCGATTGACTTATATGTTAAATAGAATCCTTTTTAAAAAGATAGTTCCTACTCACAGTAAGTTGTTTTCAACGATCCGGATTTCGAGCCTTTTAGCTCATCATCAGGCTGATCAAATTGAGCGCCATTAAAAAAATCAGCTGCTAATTGGAACGTCGCGTTGGCGGAGGTATCAGCGGGTTCACTTTGGCAATTCATGTCGAGAGACGTGGTTGTAGAAGTCCTTCAACCTGATGATGAGCTAAAAGGCTCGAAATCCGGATCGTTGCAAAACAACTTACTGTGAGTAGGAACTATCTTTTTAAAGAGGATTGAACACCACACTCACTCCATCATTTATCATTTCTGTTAAACAGAATGGGTCCGAAAACCTATCCTAACGCCAGATGACGATCTGAGAATATTACGTTTTCGTGAGATTGTTGGACGACTTTTAATGATCTCTGAAATTGATTTCATGAACGGGTTGAATTGGGGTTGCAATGAACGTATAGGTTTTAAAACGTGGGTAATAATATTAACCCTTGGAGTACTCCAAGGTGCGATATTTCTCACGACAAAAGATCTGTGCTTAGATCCATTGACATTTTTAGATGGCTGATAAGAAATTACACAGATCCAACTCTGAAGACGGCAAAATGTCGAAACGCATCTGGCAGAACAAAATAAAAAGTTGAGGACCAAATTACTTCTTTAGAACTAGTGAAAATCCATTAATATTTTTGTAAGCAGATAGGCAGATAAACTATTTTTAATTTCCTTGCCTTGTTCCGATGACTTTGTTTATTTCTCATATTTTTGAGGGTTGTTTCGTTTGATTAAAGATTAAAGAGGTTAATTTGTTTTGTTCTTCACCCTTTTTTTTCTTAAATTATATATTAAAAATTCCAAGATATAATGCGTAATTTTGGCCATCGTGCTGGTATATATTTTTTGTGTCTAGCTTTTCAAAAAGGAAAAAAAACAAGCCGAACAATCCAAATCCGGATTTTGGCAGACTTGGGAACGTGCCCAATTATAATCTTGTTCCCTATTGTCACTAGGGATTATGGTAATTATACATTTTTCCCCAGAAGGTAAGGAGAATCGGCCCGCAGGTCCTGGGAGGGGTTTTGTCGTGTGAAATGTCAAAATTTCTAATTACCCCCCTTTTATATTTTGGGGGCTGTAATCCCCGTTGTAATCCCCTGATGTTGTCCGCGTTTTGACACTTCTCTGACACTTGTCAAAAAAAAAAACAAGGAGAGGTCGCATATTTCTGTTTCATACGTCTTGGGAACCGCAAGGGTTGGTCTTGATTGCTTCATCTACATGACGCATGGGTGACAATTATTGTTAACATGTCTATACAAGATTTTTGGTTTCAACAATAGTCTCGTAGCATACATAGTCTTTCCTCTTAACTGGTTTTTTCCCCAGGTGTCGATAAAACGATTCACAGGAAATGTTCGATATAAACTTAGATAAATTCAAAAAGTAAAACGATACGTACTACTGCTAAATAAACAGAAATAAGACGAAAAAACACAAATGGATAAATAAATTAGGAATGTAGGTACAAATTCTGATAGGTAAATAGCCAAATAAATAAATAAATAGGTAGAATGCTAACTTGAAACCAAAACATTTTTAAGTTTAAAGGATGTACAGTCATGGCCTTTAGAAGACCTGATTTGTAGTAGAAGCGTCATCCTCACCCGATTAAGAATAGGCCATGCGAGGTAGACTCACAGACACTTTGGGGTTAGGTGCCCGGCAGGCAGAGAAAGGTATCGATGTATCGCACCTAATTGAAGGGTGTAAATTCTTGGCTCCATGTAGAGAACTCATTGGAATGCAATGGAATTGTCCTTGAGCATGGCAGTGTCTGGATCCCCTCTTCCGATACTCGGAGGAAACACGGTCGTTTTATTATACATAGTAATGATAGTTTCCTGTCTTTAGGTGTGTTGTGACTGAATGTACCTATTGGCGTGTATAGTGTGAGAGGGCTAACGGCGGAATATTGCGTACCAGTCGACGCTCAGTTAATTGATCGTATAATAAAAAAGGGTGATGGCGGAATATCAAGTACTCCATTACTCTGAGTGAATGGTATGTAAGTAAAGATTAGGGTGAGAGTGTGCATGAATTTAGAAACTGATAACGCTGAGTTTGAAATTACCTAGCTATTGGAAGCTCCTAGAGTCAAACCTTGCCAACTGGGCGGATAAGACCGAGTTCTGACCCCGGACTGCCAAACCAGGCTGGGAGATTCTCGAGGCCTGCCAGTAACTTATTGTAAATTAAAAAAGCTGGAATTGCCGGTGGGCTGCAAGAAGCGATAGGCTCTCAGGATTGTAGCTTATATAAATCAGTAATCAGTAAAGTAGAATATAAAAAAGTTAGTGAAAAAAAACCTTGCTTTACTTTTGTAGAGGCGGATAAGATAAGTTTTTACTGTAAAATTGTTCAAAGGATAGGGGAAAGCTTAGTCTGACATTGAAAAATAGAGTACGACTTCTTGACACTTTTTAAGGCCCGTTAATTAGGACATAAAGAGTTTGGCGAGAGTTTTTTTCTCTCTCACCCTTGCAACTTCAAATTACTACAAAAGCACCATTTCCATATTTTCTTCGCACGTTTCTCTCAAAAAGAGCCCTCTGGGAGAGAAAAGGGTCTCCTGAACCCCTTGGCCTGCATTGTCTTGATCACAATGCGGTAATTAGCGAAGCCCGACGACTCCCGAGGGCGCAAGACCCTCTTGGAGGGGATAACGGCGTCCTCGGCCGAAGAGGGGGATAGAGACTTGAACGTGGGGTATGCAGGTAGCCAGTCACATCGTATGTGTCCTCGTGAAACGTGCTGCTCGCCTGATCAGGATATGCGATCTTAACGACAAAAACTTCGTGAGTAGTTAAATTTAGAATAAATCAAGCCCTCTATTAAGTAGAATAAGTTGAAACCTTAAAAACAGTCTAAATTTTGAATTATTTATTTACGTGTAAATCATATGATAATTTCGTTCAACATAAACCTTGTATGTTTTCTGATTACATTTAAATTCACTCTAACCGCATAATTTATTTTTCGGTCTGTTACATTACACATTATTTTTCTATACATGAGCAGCAAACTAAGATGTTGGCATGGCAACAGGATATGTATAACATGTCAATTAGTCAGATGGTCTTACAACTGCGTTCGGCAAACGGGGCTAGCATATAGAAGTCAAAATTTGGTCCTGTTTTAATAAAAAATTAAATTTTGTTCTTGTACTCAGAATTTAAGCCCGTTCGGCCTACGGGCAGGTGGACTTGATGCGAAGTTAATTGTTTCTTATCTTACCAGACACATGTCGCCTTATGTTCGCCCCTGGGCGGCATGAAATCTCTTTTTTAAAAAAGGTTTCAACCCAAATAAAAACAATGTTTATTTTGAATTATAAAACTTATAAAACTGAAGCTGGGCGATTTGTAAGACAGTCCGTCGATATTTTTATATTACAATTCCTCTAAATTTTTAATAAAAAGGACAGAAGTGAAAGAAAAGAGTGTACATACCTGACCGCAAGAATAGAGAGAATTGCCGAAGCTATTAACTTTGGCATGATTCTTCATTACATATTCCTTTAAATCTCTTAAAAAAGGGAGTACCGTGAGAGAAAAAGGCAGACATACACTGACCCAAATAATAGCGGAAAATTGGCGAACCTGTTAACCTGTTTCATGATTCTTCATTACATATTCCTCTAAATACCTTTACAAAAAGAACTACCACGAGAGAAAAAGGCGGACATACACTGGTCAAAAGAAAAGCGAGTATTGGCAAACCTGATAACCTGTTTCATGAGTCTTCATTACATACTCCTCTAAATACTTAAAAAAGATCTACTGTGAGAGAAAAAGGCAGACATACACTAACCCAATAATAGCCGAAAATTGGCGAACCTGTTAACCTGTTTCATGAGTCTTCATTACATACTCCTCTAAATACTTAAAAAAGATCTACTGTGAGAGAAAAAGGCAGACATACACTAACCCAATAATAGCCGAAAATTGGCGAACCTGTTAACCTGTTTCATGAGTCTTCATTACATACTCCTCTAAATACTTAAAAAAGATCTACCGGGAGAGAAAAAGGCAAAAAGGGTACACTGATCCAAAAAACCGTTTTGTGATAGTTTTGTTGTATATTGTTACTTATTCAGAAATCGTGAGATGCGGTCTGGTGTGATGTAGGTTTCAGAAAAACATTTTCTTTATCGTGCGAACGTTTCGGTCTTTATTGAGATCATCTTCAGGGCTCAAAGTGTTTGTTTTATGCGTAAGTGTGCCATTCTTGCGTGTCGTGTTGAGATTGGCACTCTAAAGAAATCTCACGATTTCTGAATAATTATCGACTAACGGTCACCAATCACCACACATGTATATTGTTACTTTCAACTTCAGCTGTCAATTTGAAAGAAAGCCTGGACAATCATCATCTTTGATGAAATAAGGATACTTAAGCTGCCTGAATTACCAATTTGTTAGTTAATTTTTGTTCGACCAAATTTACTACTTAAACGCTTGCTTTAGCCAATTTTTAACCAATTAGCCATTACTTATCGGTACAAATGTACCTGTACTTTGATAAAAAGGCAGAATAAAACCGAATGACCTTGATGAATTGGCTATTGTATAAAGGCTGATTATTATCTTCTTTAATTATCTGGACTTTTATACGTATATAATCTAGATCTTAATTATTACCCCCGAGCACATCCGGGTTTTGAATCTTCCATCTCATCTTTTGAAGACAATTAGGACCCATTTGGAGAAAGTATCAGCCGAAATTGGATTAGCATCTGAGCACGCTTTCGTACGTGGAAAATTAGAATGGAGCGATAATCGCAGGTGGGATGATCCACGCGCTGGAATCCAGAGCGTGGAATTGATCGGTTTAAATTTTTCGGATAGATGAGAAACGTCGTCGTTTTTATTCTAATATGTGGCGCATGGGTATGTGAGATTTTATAACGGGTGCGATGCAAAAATATGTGTATCCATTCGAATGAACACTTCTGCATAATTTCGAATTTCCATAAAAAGGAACCATTGTTAAGTGGATAGAAGTTAAAAGGAAAATGGATAGACGAGCGTCTCGCCTAAACTACGGGGATTATCTGTGACAATTGGATAGTAAATATGTAGCATACAACATAGGCAGAACAAAAAATATAACATTTTTACTAAAACCATTTACTTTTTTAAAGGGAGAATTACTTAAAGAAGGCCTCCTTTTCGACGCTTCCTCTTTTATAAGTATTTGGACCATTTTCATGGTGCCCACGGATTTTCTTTCATTTAATCCAGAATGGAAAAACAGAAAAAAAACAATTACTGAACTTAAGCAACTTGCACATGAAGTTTTTGGTGTGTAACAAAATCAAATAAAATATCCTATCTATCTAGCTCTAATTAAGTTTTTTACCTAAAAAATTTAAATCAAATATATTTAAAAAAATGCCCAGCTTGAAACTCATAAAACGTTTGGTACATAGTTGATCCATTACTTCCTGTCCGCCCGGTTTCGCTGTTTTTCGTGTTTGGCTCGTACTTTTTGGTGATCCCTAGCTGTTAACGTTTCATTGGGAACAAGCTTAATTATCAGCATTTTTAAGCATGGAAAAATTGTATTTTAATGCTACGAGACAAGAAAGTTATACTTTTTGGTTAAAAATGCGTTAGATGAGAGGTTTCTAAGCATGAAAATCATAGGACAAGACTTTAGAGTTAATTAATCACTTCTTTGAAGATCAAATCCCAATATGATCTGCAAACACTTAATTTTTTGCCTAAAAACACCGACGAAATAAGTTTTTCCATTTTAAAACGTAAGTAAAATACTTTGTTTAGCATAAAAATACCTGAGTTGGAATGTTTTTAGGCATGAAACTAATATGGTGATGTTGAGATCACTACCTAATGGTTTCACAGGGAATAAGCTTAATTATTAGCATTTTTTAAGCATGGAAAAGCTAGTTATACTTTTTGGTTAAAAATGCGTTAGATGAGAGGTTTCTAAGCTTGAGTATCTACAGTAATTATTCTTTCTGGGATCGCCTATTCTCGCTATTTTCTTATGCTATCCATCAGTTTAACGTGACATCAGGAGAAATGTAGTTGCCTCCGGTCTGCCTGATTTTGCTGATCACTTTAGTCGTATCGTCATATGAAGCTTCTTATTTCTTCTAATTGCGTTCAATCTCATATAATTGTATGCCGTTCTCTCTCTCTTTGTCGCTCTCTATCACACTTTCTCACTATCTCTCTCACTCTTTCTCGCTCCATCTCTCTCTTTATTTTTCTCTTTCTCTTTTTATATTTCTTTCTCTCTGTTTCCTTCTCTCTCAATCTACTTATCTATCTATGGATCTATATATTTATATCTTTCTTTCTTAAGTTTTTCTCTCTAGCTCATTGTCTGATAGATTTTCCTACCTTTGCATATATCCATGTATCTATCTTTTTTACAAATGATTTTTGTACCTAATTGATCAGTCTATACAGGTATTGTTTGGCCCTATTTCTGTTTATCTACATAATTGTCAGATTACACATACAATGTTATGTATTAATATGCCATCTTTCTCTCCCACCCCTCCGTATCTATTCATCTGTTTTTCTATCTATCTACATATCTATTTATATATCTTCTAAATTTTTTCTCTCATTCTCTCTTATACCTCTCTCCCTCTCTCACAACCTATATATTTGTTTGTGTATTTATTTATCGATCTTCTCTCTCTCTCTCTCTCTCTCTCTCTCTCTCTCTCTCTCCCCTATCTTTCTATCGTTTGGGTATTTATTTATCTATTTATAGATCTTCTATCTTTTTTTTCTCTCTCTCACCTCCTATCTATCCATATGTTTGTGTATCTATCTATTTGCAGAAATTCTATCTTTTCTCTCCCTCTTTCTCTTTCTTCCTCACTTTCTCTCTCTCTCCCCCTCCCCTACCACTCCCCCACCCCCTCCTACACCCCTATCTATCAATCGTTTGTGTATTTATTTATCTATTTATATATTTTCTATCTTTTTTTTCTCTCTGTCTCACCCCCCTATCTATCCATCTGTTTGTGTATCTATCTATTTGTAGATCTTCTATCTTTTCTCTCTCTCTTTCTCTCTCTCTCTCTCTCTCCCTCTCTCTCTCTCTTTCTCTCTCTCTCTCTATCTATCTATCTATCTATCTCTATCTCTATCTCTCCCTCGCTCTTTCTCTCTGGTTAAACTGTTATATTACATATTCATACACCGATGTCAAATCATCAACCGGACAAACATGGTTTTGTTGTACCAGCTTCTTAAGGATGGAGGATTGATTTTGATGGATTGTTGATGTTTTGACTGTTATTAATTTGTTCTGTTTCATATTAATGTTACACATCCATTTACGAATGTCAAATTGTTGTGTTCATTATGAATTGTATTAATTCTAATTAAAAATTTTGCTTTTCTTTGTTTCTTCATCGAGGTCATTTATATTTATAAAGAACCAAGGCAATAGAAGACTCTGACAAATATTTGTATGGAGCTATTTCTACTCTTATGCTTGAACTTTGCTTATTGATTAAAAAAAGCATAATTTATAACTTTTTTTTTGTTGAGTTATTTTGTCGGGGTATGTTCGGTTTTCGTTCCCGATTAGCTGGGCAACTGTTACCGGCGATTGTTTTCGACATGAGACGCAGGAAAACAAAGCCCAGTGACCGGTAGACCTGATTTATTGCGAAAGGGGGTGAACGCAATAATCGCGGTCGGAGCCGCGCTTATTGTCAGCAGATTTGTTTCACCCCTTAGGCACCCGGGGGTGGACATTTATACAGGGCGATGAGGGCCCTCGACAAAGCCGGCGACAAGGGCCAGTCGTGTCAAATCCGGCCGCTAGTGCCCCAGGACCTACACAGGAGTATTTTTTCAACGCCCGAGGGGGTCCGAGAGTTTATTTAGAAAAACGCCTGGAAAAAAACAACAACTACCGTTACAATGGGACGAATCCGTCTTAATTCCACTTTAAACCATTCGGGGATCAAATTTAATCCAAATTTATTAGGGGTTTGTGACAATTATTTTAAGTGTGCCACATTATATGGGATTTGTATTATTTACAATATCAAAAGGGTAAACAGTACAAGGAAAATGTGTCAAATGCATTCCACTAAAAGATTTTTCACTGCTGTCTTCGATATCGATGCAAAAAATTTGGTGTCTAAATCAAATTTTGCTTATTAAAAGAAGTTATAGACAAGTTTGTAAAATTGAGATAAAATCTGAGAACTAAACAAACTAATATTTGTAGTACTTTACTGTACGTCTTATGCTCAGGTTTTGCATGTAATGACAACTAACAATCGGAGGGTACAGACATGGAATAACTGATTTTGTTGAAATTTTATTTGGTGATACTATGTCATAAAAAATTTAACCACATGTTCGAGTTAATTTTACAAAAACAAATTCTTCAGATTCGTTTTAAGCACCACTTAAAGGTTTAAAATACGAATTTTTATAGCGAACAAAAATATTCTTGGCCTAGTTTATGCTGGGGGTAAATATTTTTTTCGATGTCCTGTGTTTCACTTGAAAATTCATAACCCACTGGATTTTATCCAACGTTCACCGTATTAGAACCGTTGGAAAACCGACTTTTTTCTAATTTCAGTCTACGTCAATAACGCTTAGATTTTATGCCATTATAAAAGAGAAAAATGAGGGTGATTTGAAACTCCTCAAACTCCTCAGTTTTGATGATATAATTTTTAATGTTTTTAATTAATTTACAGAGGTCAAATTTATTATATTACATACTTCCAAATGTTTTTTGTTTCAAAAATACTTACACCCCGAGGGTTGCTATGACCTCTGCTGGAGCGAACTCTCTCTCTCTCTCTCAAAAAAAAAGACTTAGATAAGGAATATTTTAACTAATTTTGCTACATTGAAATGTATAATTTTTGAACCTTTAACTTTGAAATACATGCACAACAAAGGCAGAAAATCATAAATAAAAATCACTAAAAAACATTGTATTCCTTTTCTTCTCATTTTTTACCTTTTCCTCTCTCTCCCTCTCTCTTCATCTCTGTTTGTCTGCCTCTCTTTCTCTCACTCTGGTTAAGATAGCGCTTAACGGTGTGGCATTTCTACATCTTTTTACCACCCTCACATCTTGATTAGTTTACTTTACTGGTCTCTTACTTTTCAGTGATTTGTTTTTTTTCTCCCTTTTTTTGCAATTCTTTGCCTGCCTTTTTCTCCATTACTTTGGCTGTTTATTTTAGTGGTACATTTAATGTAAATCTTTTATTTTGTCTGTATGCTGGCTATCTTTCTTTATCAGTTTTCTTTCATTCCTTCTCTTTTTCACTTTCTCTCTTTTTTTTCCTACGTCTACCTAAATACCTTGCTCGCCCGTTTTCTCTTTATTTTTTCTCTCACTTATATATTAAATTTCTCTCTCTCTCTCTCTCTCTGATTAAGACACGGAACGGTGCGACATTTCTATATCTTTTTACCACCCTCACCTCTTAATTAGTTTTTTTTACTGGTCTCTTACTTTTCAGTGATTTTTATTTATGCAAGTTTTTGCCTGTCTTTTTCTCCATGTACAATATGAAACGCGCCAATATTTATGTTTGATCGGTTTTATTTACAATAGGATCCGATTGTGTGGTTGTGCACATTATCTGGACTTGGCCGGGGACTTAGGCGGAGTAGTAGTAACGGGATTGCGGGATGGCGTGGGGAAGTCGTTTGCCTCGTAACTTCGAATAGTCAGTTTCGTGTTTTCTAATAGCTTCCCCATGACCTTTTTATAATGACATTTTTGATTTTCACGTGTCATTATTAATTAAATAGAAAAGACTATTTTACAATATTAGTTTGATCATCATGAAAAATTCCACCCTCTCTATTTCTTTACCTGTGAATGTATATTTTAGTTTTATGTATTAATATATACTTTTTATTTCATTTGTTTACTGCTTTCTTAGCAGTCTCTCTCTCTCTCTCTCTCTCTCTCTTTCTCTTTCTCTCTCTCTCTCTCTCTCTCTCTCTCTCTCTCTCTCTTTATCTATCTATATCTCTATCTACCTATCAATCTATCTCTATCTATATATTTATCTTCTCATTTTTTCATCTGTAACCCTGTTCACTCTCGCTCTTTACTTTTTTATTTTATCTTTCTTTGACTTTCGCTCTTTTGCCCTCTTTCTCTTTTTTTAATGTTTTCGATGTTTCTTTACCATCGTATTTTCCCCTCTCCACCACATCTCGTTCTATGAAATCGCTCTACTTTGTATGTTTCAGTCTCTCTCTCTCTCTCTCTCTCTCTCTCTCTCTCTCTCTCTCTCTCTCTTTCTCTGATTAAGACAGCGGAACGGCGCGACATTTCTATATCTTTTTACCACCCTCACCTCTTAATTAGTTTTTTTTCTGCTGGTATCTTACTTTTCAGTGATTTTTATTTATGCAAGTTTTTGCCTGTCTTTTTCTCCATGTACAATTGAAACGCGCCAATATTTATGTTTGATCGGTTTTATTTACAATAGGGTCCGATTGTGTGATTTTGCACATTATCTTATTTACTGATTGTGCAGTAAAAGTTTTAAGTAATGTACTGTTGGAATGATAAAACAAAGACATGAATTTTTTAGAAGAAAACACGTTAAAAACTTGATTAAATGGCTGTCATTACTATTTATGTTTATACTCGTTTTTCACTGTAAACGTTCTTTAGAAGGAAATGTCTAGGCCATCTTCTGAGAGGTCGTGATGAGACAAAATCGGATATGTGATTCCGTTGAGCAGTAATAACTGAGCATCCCGAGACGTTCCCGGCCCACTGATTACGGGGCGAAATCAATTGTCTCGCTTGGGAAAAAGGGCCAACCCTTTTGTTCCGGGGACCCTCGATTTTGATATATAGAAGGAAAAAAGTGCCGGGGTGATAGAACTCTCGCATCGATGCCTTTTTGCCCTTTGTCACACGGGGGAATATCACTCTCGGAAATCGTCGGCGTTCACAGATGTCGGTGTATCATGTCCGTTACATTTCCAGCCCGCGGGCGAAGGGCGATATTAACGTGTATAATGTATATACGAATGGGACCAGGGCTAAATGCCATTTAGCAATTGAATTAGGGTCGGTTGTCCTAGTATTGACTTTGTCTAATCCGGCGAGGGCAGGGGATTTGCATGTCTATTGTAAGGGTGGGAGGCAATCGTGCCGTGGGCAGGCCCAATGGTCATTTGTGACGCTCCATCACCCGTCGACGCTGGATGAAAGGGATAAATAAATTTTCGTTAATGTGTTAATAATAAGTGAGCCGGGCCGGAGACGAGGGTAGACCGGGCCATTGTCAATGCTCACTTCCATCGAAACGTTTCATATTTTCAAGCTCTAATTGACCGAACGGACATATTACAACCGAATCGGGCCGAGTTTTTAAAAACGGATTTGGAAAAAGTTGTGTCCTGCGAGGAGCCAGGTGTCGCCTCCCCCAGCACGCGTCTCCGACACAAAAGAAACGCCTTTAAGACGTTGCTTGCAAGGCAAGGAAAAAAAGTCCCCCGACCCTGGCAGCTGATGTCCGTATTTACATGGCCCTCTGAAAGATCCGGCAGCCTGATACGAGAATACACTTTGCACCATATGTGATTATTTCGAGTGCAACCCCTCGGCTCCTTTTATTTATTCACTACCAATTTCCGAAACAGGTAACAAATGGTCTGTCAACTTGGTGTTAGCCGAGGTCATGTAATATTCATCGGGTACATAGCTGTGGGTCGTTTACGGTTTGTCTGAATCGGGGGAAAAAGCACTAGAACACAAAGTCATATTAAATTACCTATTTAATGAACGAGAGAGGAATAAAGCAAAAGTGAAAAAAGCGAACGAGAGGGTTAATAGAGAGAAAAAATAGAGATGGATTCGAGGACGTATTTCATATTATTTTAAGGGTTTATGTGCAGAAGTGTTTTTCTTCAACTCGATAAATATCCACCCATAAATTTTCCACAAAATCCAGGCAGAAAACAACATTACCTGCGTACTATCTAAATCTGATAGTACTAACATATTGCTCAAGAGGACAAAGCCAACCCTATAATATTTCAAATAATTCCTTTGTCGGATTTGGACTTATATTTTATATAACAATTGAAATGAATAATTTGAAATTATTAAAATAATTTTATAAGATGAATTTTTTCTGATTTTTTAAAATCGTTTGGCCTAGATCAACCCTTTCATTTATGGTTTCACCATTAAATACACACATTATATATTTAAATATTTAAACCGCACTCCAAGAGCCGTTCGAGCGGATCTCCCTTCTGGCCGATCCTGGACAAAGACTTGGCCGACCTTTGATCCTGCGGACAGGAGAGCCGATTAACATCTGAATGATAAAAATGAAACTCCCCCTTGGGAATGTACGACCGGCAAAAATTGAAAATCAAGTTTAGCCAAATAAAACCTCGACCTCTGCCAAGGAGGAGGCCTTGAAATTCTTTTCAAAAAAGGTTGTTCAAGGATCGAGACCTTGAAAGTCACCCGTGGCAGGATAGCGTTCGGAATCCAGTGGATGCAGCTTGGTCATCATATCCAGGATAATCTCTTACAAAACGTGCATTTTGTTTTATATACTTCATTACTCTGTGATGATTAAAAAAAAAAAATAAGTTTTACATTAAGGCTAACCAATAAAAAAATCGTTAATTCTTAAGTAAGGCTAATCAAGGAAAATATATTCGAAGGAAAAGTTGGCAGTGCTTATTGAATTAACAAGGCTAACCAAGGAAAACATTTCACATTAAGGATAAAAAGATTTTTTACGAACATTCTTCTGGATCAAGGTATGGTCTTGAAGAAGAAATCAAATTTAGTTGTTCCTGCCAAGCTTTCACCTATTTTATGGTCATCATCAGGGCAAAAACCTTAATTATGTCTACAGATTGATAGATTTTAGTTTTTTCAGGCGATCTCAAATTTCCTTGAAGACCGACTCAGTCCTTGGCAATGTTGGAACTGGTATGTGAAAAAGTCGTCGATACTTCTAATCATGAAAAAAGATTTTTTTTAAATTAAGAAAAAACATCTTTGGGATCAGAGGAAATGTTTGCAGTGTTAGTTTTACATTAAGTCTAACCAAGGAAAATATTTCAGAATAAAAATAATTCAATTTTTTCCCCAATATTCAAGATAAGGATAATCGAAGGAAATGTTCACACTATTAGTTTTATATCACAGTTAATTAAGGAGAAATCTTCCTGATTAACGATAACCCAAGGAAATGTTTTTACATTAAGAATACTCGGATTTTTTGCACTTGGTGATCAATTAAGTCCAATTAAGGACATCTTTCAGGATAACCCAGGAAATTATTTTCACTGTTGGTTCTATCTTAAATTTAATTAAGGAGTTTTCCAGATTAAGGATAATCCAAGCAAATATTTCGAATGTTTAGTTGTATATTAAGGCAAGCCAAGGAAAATATTTCTGATTAAGAATAAACTAATATTTTACAATATTAGTAATTAAAGCTAATTAAGAAAAAAACAGTTTTAAAGGCTTTATATTAAACTTAATTAAAGACCAATCTTCTAAATTAAAGGTAATCCAAGAATATTTTTCTAGAATAAGAGCAATTTGATTTTTTTTGCATGGTTGATGCTTAATTAAAGCTAATTAAGAAAACCTTCAGATTAAGGATAATCAAAGAAAAGGTTTGAAATATCGATTATTAATTAAGGAGGATTAGATTAATGATAATCGAAGGAAATAGCAATAATTAGCAGTGCTAGTTGCATATTAAGCTTAACCAGAAAAAGTAATCAGATCAAGAGTAATTTTTTTTCAATATTGATGCTTAAATAAAGCCAATTGTGTTAAACTTCTTTCAAATTAAGGATAATGAAAGAAAACGTTTGCGCTTTTTGTTCTATAATAAAGTTAATTAAACGAAAGTCTTCCAGACTAAGGATAATTAAAATAAATGTTTGTAGTGATAATATTATATATATTAAGCCTTACCAAGGAAAATATTTCAGATGAAAAATAATTCAATTTTTTGCAATATTAGTGATTAATTAAGCAAAACATCATTTAGATTAAGGATAATAAAAGAAAAAGGTTTGCATTATTGGTACTGCATTACAGTTAATTAACGAGTAATTTTCCAGATTAAGGATAACCCATTAAAATGTTACTAATGTTAGTTGTATATTAAGGCTAACCCAAAAAAATATCTCACAATCACATTAAGAATAATCCGTTTTTTCTTCGAAGTTGGTGATTAATTAAGACAAATTAAGAACAACATTTTCAGTTTAAGGATAATATAAAAAAAGTTTGCATTATTGGTTAATTAAGGAGAAATCATCTGTATTAAAGATAATCTTTGAAAGAATCTTTGCAGTGTTGGTTTTATATTAAAGCTAATGAATAAAAAGGTTCAAAACTTTTTATTTTCCGGATATTACAGAAAAAAATGTTAACTCAAATTGCCCATCTTATGGTCAAGGTGATCAGGAGTATTGCACGTCCGCAAAATACTTTATAATCATTATCAACTTAAATTTTAATTGTATGATACAAAAACGATTTTGGGGCTAAACTTTCAAGATAGCTGCACATTGCATATTAGTTGATTTATTAAATGTTTAAATTCGCAAATAAAACTTCCTTTCTTTCTTTAAATTTTTAAATGTTTATTCATTATAAAAGCGTTTATTATGTATTGTTTTAAATTGCTTTGAAGAGTTACTTTTTGAGATTATCTTGCTGAACGCGTACACTCTTTGACTCCTGGTCAACCGCTAGACCAAGCGGACCGGACACCAATCAAGAAAACATCCCCTGGCCGTTTACATCCCGCATAAAGCTGATCATATTATGTGGGCCGCGTGGTCGTTAAGCCAAACGGTTTGGGGCAAAGGTGTCAGTGAATGAATGGGCCATCCGGACAATAAGCTGCAAGCCGAGTTTTCGGTAAACAAGCCCGCATGAGGACAACATGTGTACACAAACAGCACAAACCTACTGCTTTCTCGCGACTACAGCCTCTGACAGCCAGTTTAGATGGACAAATCTGTTCTATAATAACATCAGTAGGGAATTTACCCCATTTCTTACTAGAAAGGTTTTTTATTTATTATTGTGATTTCTTGATGTCTATGATAAAAGATATAAACTTATCCATATACAGGAAATTTTATGAGCAAGCTGGCAGCTTATTTCCGTTATTCAGGAACACCCAAAAACATTCCTAGAAAGCCTAGTTTGATGATTTCTGTGAGTATAAGCAAAGTTGGATTTATGTGTGGTGATTAGTGACCTTTAATCGATATTTATTTAGAAATCGTGAGATGCGGTCCGGTGTAATGTAGGTTTCAGAAAAACATTTTCTTTATCGTGCCAACGTTTCGATCTTTATTGAGATCATCTTCAGGGCCTGGGATTTACAAACATTGTAAACATCATTGTAATATATAAATAATGTTTGTAAATCCCAGGCCCTGAAGATGATCTCAATAAAGATCGAAACGTTGGCACGATAAGGAAATTGTTTTTCTGAACCCTACATCACACCAAACCGCATCTCACGATTTATAAATAAAAAAAGTTAGATTTATGCTGGATAATCCAGGAAGCCTGATGATCATGATGACCATACTCAGGTTCAAGAAACTTTGAGTGTCGCCATAATCATGTCCGGATCTTTGCTCATCTCTAATCAATAATTAAAAAAAGCTAGTTGAAACCTAGGAAAACCTCTGCAGTTTTTGTTCTTTATACTCGTGAAAGATGTTAGAAGAAAGGGTTTGTATTTGTCTCAAATCCAGAACAGTAGGAAAATGTTTGTGTGTACTTTAAAGAAAAGAGAAAAATCTTGCAGCCCTCTTCAATATTTTCAAGAAGATCTAGAAGAAAGAGTGAGGTTTCCTCTTTGTATTCAGGCAAATCAATGAAAATTGCGAAGTTTTGGTCATCATTTTCTGATTATTTCCAGAAAAAGGTGTGAAGCAATATTTTAATAGTCAGAAATTCTCAGAAAAGGCCTGAAATATTAGTCTCCATATACAGGAAAATGTAGAAAAAATATTTCAGATCTGTCTAGAAATCCTAGATAATGTAGGAAAAAGTTTGGAATTTAAATAAAATCAAAGAAAAATCTTGGCAGCACTATTTTATATATTCATGAATATGGAATTTCTAATCGGGAAAACGAAGGAGAAATCAGATCTGCCTTAAAATCCTGTATAATTTAGGAAAATGTTTATACTTTAAAATAAAATCAAGAGAAAAATCTTGCAGCCCTTTTTTATATTCAAGATGATCTTTCCAGAAAAAACGTGACCCAATATATTTATATTCAGAAATTCTGAGAGAAGGCCTGAAACTTTGGATTTCGTATTCACGAAGATTTAGAGAAAAGGATTTGGATCGGTTGTGAAACCCTGGATAATCTGGGGAAAAGTACTTAAAAGGTAATCATCATCTGACAGCTATTGTCTGTATTCAGAAAGATTTTCCAAAAAAAGTTTATATTTTGTTGAGCTGCTCGTTCTTCATTCATGCGATATGTCTATTTTTATGAAGCATGTTTTCAGAACCAGGTCTTACACGCCCTGTGCCCGCTGTTTTACTTCAAAACCTGATTCCAACAGTGATTTGTCCCGGAAGGATTTCGTAGTACTATTTCTTCTCAAACAATGCTCCTAATTTCCTAACGTATCTATTCCGTGTTTGGCATCCCGACAAATCGACTCTTATTTACTTATGTAATTATGTTTAATCGACCATTTGACAAAAGCTTTGATTTAAAAAGGGGGGTGAAGTCGTCCTAGCGTAAAGAGAACACGTAAGGTTTAGTGCTTGTCAGACTGTAAATACAATTTCTGACTTCCGGTGAATTAAGAATAGCGGCGGAACGACGGACCCTTGGATTTTTAAACGATCAGCTCGACCACACAGCCAGATTTTACAAATAGAAGTTTTCCCAGAAAAACTGAGAAACGTCCAGTGAGGCTTTTTTGGCATTTCAATACAAACCATGTGCCATTCGTTCAACCTGACCCTAAAGGGAAACTCAAAGTCATTCAATAAAAGTCCCCTAGGTGAATAGGACTTGACAATAGAAAAATAACCCAAATTAATGTTCCAGCTAAAGAAGTTTCAATTTTGCACACTGTGCCATTATTACCTTTTTTTTAAATTCAACTTAGTGTAATACATTTGCACCACATACTCAAAATTTATTGGTTAAGTAACTATTTCATTTATGTACATAGTTTTATTGTTATTATTTTTTTTATAACTGACTATTCTTTCCTTCCCAATTTAATTAAACGAACAATAAGCAAGATATTAGCAGTTTTTAGTTCGATATTAATGCTAATCAAGTAAAAAAATTTCCAGGTTAAGTATAATTCATTGAAAAATTATCATTATTAATTATATATCAGAAATGGTAAATCTTCCCCACTAAGGATATCAAAAATTTACATTATTTGTTCTTTAGTAAGGTTAACGAAGGAAAATTTCGACATTAAGCATAACCTTAGGAAAATTTGCACTTTCAGTCCTATATTAAGATTAATAAAAGAAAATCGTCGAGAATAAGGATAAAACGAGGAAAAATTTGTATTATAAGTTCTATATTAAGATTAACCAAGAATATTTTCGATATTAAGGATAATATTTTCTTTTACATTGTTGGTTATTTATTAAGGCTGAGAAAGGAAAAATTTCAAGATTAAGGATAACCCGAGGACAAAATTACGCTGTTAGTTCTATATTAAGACTAATAAAGAAAACATTTTGAGATTAAGGATAATCCAAGGGGGGGAAATGTAATTATTAGTTCTGTATCATTACATGTATTGTATTGGGTTGTCCGGAAAATAATGCAGGATTTTGGTATTAAACAAAAAAAAAGAAACTAGTTACTTTAAAGCAATGTTCTTTAATCAAAATAATTTCCCANAATGAGTAATCCTGTAAACGTAAACAGAATATTTTATATAGATTTTTTTTAATGAAAACTTAAAATCCTGCATTATTTTCCGGACAACCCAATATTACATTGCTAGTTTTATATTAAGGCTAAAGAAGGAAAAAAATTGAGATTAAGGATAATATAAAAAAAAACACTTTTTACTTTGTCGGCAGTTTATTAAGGCTAATGAAGGAAGAACGTCGAGATTAAGGATAACCCGAGGAAAAACCTGCAGTGCTAGTTCTACATTAAGGCTAAAGAAGGAAAAAATTGAGATTAAGGATAATATAAAAAATTTTTACATTAAAGGCTGTTTATTAAGACTAATGAAGGAAAATCTTCGTTATTAAAGGTAATCTAAAAAGAGTTACATTATTAGTAACAGAACTATATACAATCAAATCATTAGAAGATTAATCCGAGGAAAAATTGTACAGTGCTAGTTCTACATTAAGACTAATTTATTAAATTCACTAGTTTCGTGGTCCGCTTGACCAATTAATATCATACAATTAATTAAGGTTTTTAGTTGAGATAAAAAAGTCAATGGCACGAGCGGGATTCGAACCCACGATCTTCGGCTTGTTACGCCGCTGCTCTACCACTTGAGCTATCGTGACCTCGATCCACTCGGACACCAACTTCCCATCTCAACCACATTAAGACTAATTAAAAAACCTTCCAGATTAAGGATTAAAAAAAGGTAATTAGTTCTATATTAGAAAAAATCAAGGTAAATTAACATCACAAGGATACTCGGAGGAAAGGTTTGCAGTGTTAATTTTTTATTAAAACTAATCAAGGAAACATCTTCCAAAATATTAAGGATAATTAATAAAAAATTACATTATTAGTTCTACATTAAGGTTATTCAAAGAAAATCTTCGGGTTTAAGGATAATCCGAGAAAGACTTGAAATGTTAGTTCGTTATAAAGGCTAATCAAGGATTTTTGTCCAGATTAAGGATAATCCATAAAAATTCCTTTATTAGTTGTAGGATTTGAGGCAAAAATATTTAAGATTGAAGATAAATAATCTATAGAAAGAATTATATTGTGGTTTTATATAAAGCTAATCAAGGGACATTTTCAGTACAAGGTCTCTGACAAGACAAATTTTACAGATCAAGAATAATCCAATATCTAATGTACGTATGTTTTAAATTAAGGTTTTTAAACGAATAGAGTTCGACAGGAGGAAAAACACCAAAATTGTGAAATATATAAGCTAAATAAGTTTCAGTATTTGCATAATTTTTGTTTTAGGATTATTGTATGATATATTTTTTCCATATTCACAAGGTGACTCAAAAAGCATGAATAGGCCGATCAAGATGATCAGAAAAGAACAGTAGAAATATGAAAAAAAAATATTTGAAAAAAGTGAATGTGCAGAACTGTTTTGTATATTTTTCATCTATGCTTAAACTTCCGTTTCATGTTTTCATTTAAATGAAACGCAGGAAGAGTTGTGGAGTAAACGGAGGGCGGATTTTAATTCAGAGACGTCTAGACAACAGGGAGAAAGGGATAGCTGAAGGTCAGTCGCGACGGCTAGACGTTAACCCTTCAGTCATCTCCCTTTTAGCCCTTTTTCAACCCTTTCAAGAAGCAAAAACCAGAGCGAAATTGTATGAAGAGGGAGCGACTTGCAAGACCGGTCTTGCCGGTGTAGAAGGCCCCTTTTCGGGGGTTGCCGAACCGAAGGGTCTCCCAGCCAACGGACCGACGTTTCCTCGGAATTTTACCTATTGCACTACTTCCGCAGGCACCCTCTTTTATCCGACGGCGTTAAATCACCGTGATCAGGGAAACGGCTGGCATTCCAACCCCTCGTCCTTCAGTTTTCACCCTCAAAACGATCTCTTTATGTACTCTTCCCACAGCCTCTTCTCTTTCACATCATTTTATTTATTGGAACTCGGGACCATTTCGACAAAAGGGGATATTCCATATATCCATAAATCCTCCCCGGACCTTTATTTTCTTATTCTACTTTCCTATTTAAGAATTATGGGCCGGTGTGCATTATCTGTATATATACAACTGTGAAAATACTTTTAAAAAAATTTTCTATTTCAACACTTACTTCTTGCTTATTGGAATGTTTTGTCATTATTTTGGGTATCATAGTGCTTAATATTAGTACCTAAACGCTAATGGCTCACTTCGTTTATTGTTGTTTAAACGATGGGGCTCCTTCCGCGGTGGTTGTGTGGTTAGGTCTTCCGACTAGTGGTTTTGCGTTCGAATCCCGTCGCTTCTCATTAAATTTTAATTGGTAATAATACATAAAAGATATAGTAAAGTGGTTTGACTCTTCCCCTGCGAAATATGGATAGTTGGACGAAGATTTGTGGGTATAATAAGTGTTAAAAATCAAAACGAAAATTGTTGAGTTGCGTGTCCGGCATGTGGAGAAAGGATGCTCGTTGTGTCCGACCTAATTGATTGGTGCAATCCTTTGGTTCCATATATAGAGCGTGTAGGATTACCACCCGTTAATAGAATCGTGTTTGACCACCGTAGCAGCTATCTAGGCCTCATGTTTTGATTTTTGTAGGAAACAGAGTTGTTTGATTATATATAGTAATGATAATTTCGTGTCCCGAGCGTGTGTTGAAAGTGAATGTATTTATTGACGCGAATGGTAGTGTGAGATGGCTGATAGCGGAATATTGAGTACCCCATTGATCGATGGGTGATGTAGGAATATCGAGTACCCCAACACCTTGAGTGAATGGTATGTAAATAGGAAAAAATATATTTAAGAATGAGTGAGAGTGGGGATGGATTTGGATCTAGGATCTGTATTTTGCTGAATTGATCTAGTTGTTGACAGAACAAGATCAGAACAACCCGGAGGCTGGACGTATAAGACGGAGGTCTACCCATGCCAACACCTGCGATTGTCGAGGCCTGCCTGTATTTTATTGTAAATTACAAAAATTGAAATGGCCGGTGGACTGCGAGAAGTGATAGGCTCAATATATGTGCATACATGTGCAGATTTTCAGATTATATAAATCCAAATCCAAATTGTTGTGAGTTGATAACTGTTGATGTTTAGTTTTTTGGGGTCTTTACCTATGTTTTACTTTAAATACTTCTATTTGGAAGGATTGTGTAGTTTTAAGGTGCCAATATCGAAATATTTTAATGGGCTTGTACTAAATATTAATTACCTATAAAAATTATAGTTTTGTAAGTTTTAAGGGCTTAAATAACGTTTATCTTTTGTCATTTTGTAAGGGACCGTTTGAGAACTTGAAGCCTTCCAGAGTTGGTTCGCAGGTGGTGGTTGTGATGGAGGGCACGCGTCTTAAGGCGACTTCTCCGCCTGTTAAGACATGTCTTTTAAAAAGGCAAAAAGTGGTTGGAGGCTTCGTTGGAGAATCAGGTCGGCCGGAGGGCATCTCGGATCTTCCCCTCTTCGGCGTTACACTTTCTTCCTTTCCCCTCACGACAAAGGGTCCCAGGGGTGGGAAAGGTCGGAACTAGTACGTTACTTACCCCCAACTTTATAACATAATATATCTCCCCTTTTTGCCTCCACAGATTACCGCTAAACAAGGCGGTGGAGAGAGAGTGAGAGGAAAAGAGTGAAAAAAAAGGCCAGGTACTGTGAGGAGGAAAAAACCCCGTGGCACCCGATCCGTTCGGACGGCGATAAATGGCTAAAAAATTTTCTAAAGATTTATATCAGGATTTTATTTGCATTATAAAAGAAGTGAATCTTTTCCGCAGCGAATCGGAAGAGACAAATTTCAATTCGGCTCCACCGATGCAACCCTTTAAACACCTCGTTAACAACCCACCCCCCCTTAACGTTGAGAATCTACATAGATCTAGAGGATCTAAAACTAAGTCTTTCGAAATATTTAATTTAACTAAACTTAAAACCACAAAAAATATAAAAATATTCAACATTCTTAAATCAAAATTACACTAAATTATTCATAACTAGAAAAGAAACAGAAGACTGTTTGATTACCTTAATATACTCCTAGAACAAGAATGTATACTATTTGTTCTCAATTTCTTCAAAAAACGGTAAACAATTTTTCGAATAAACAAACTGTTCATATTTTTTTAAATTTTAGAATTGGCTGTTACAGGCCAATTTTCTAGCGGTGTGCAGTGGCTACATTCTAAGCCTCCTTCTCTTTTCATGTACACACTGATTGTCAGTTAATTTAATTACACCACGTTTTTAAAACATTATTAAAACATTATCTAAATAAATAAGCTAATTATATGAATCTTTAAAAGAAAATCTTAATATTGGTAATACATGAAACTAAAACTTTCGGAATATTTAATTTAACTAAACATTAGACCTCAAAAGGAATATAAAAATATTCAACATGCTTAAACCGAAATCATACTAAATCATAAAAATTATATGCTAATTATAAAATTATATTATAACCTAATTATAAAAATCATTAATTGAAACACACAAAGCAACCGATATAAACTTTCACAGATTGATTTTTTTAGTGCGATTCAGTGGCAAATTGAGCCTTCTTCTATTTTTCATAAACAGGCAAACATTTTTTTAATTCAAAAGCCATTAAACAAGTTTCCGAACGAATGAATTGATCATAATGTTTTTAGGATTAGCTCAATGGCACTACGCTAAGCCTGCTTCTATTTTTTATACAGGGTGAATTGCTACTCGTGCTACAAACTTCTCCAGTAGATTCTTCACCCTAAAATGAACAAAAAAGTTCATATTGTCCATGGTCCGATTCTCAACCANGGACCATGGACAATATGAACTTTTTTGTTCATTTTAGGGTGAAGAATCTACTGGAGAAGTTTGTAGCACGAGTAGCAATTCACCCTGTATACACGTAGAACATCAGATACTTCGGTTTTTCTACATGTATCAACAACACCAAAAATCCCGGAGTATTTAAACACATAAAGTAATTATACCATTAAATAAAATTACACACTAAAGAATTCTAAAATTATTTTTCCCATATTGATCGACCAGTCGTGTCCAATGGCAATCCATTTGGTCCACTTCTATTTTCCACCTATACACTGAGTTTGTTCTATTTGTTCCAAATTTCCCCCAGTGAACAATTTTCATTAAATTGTATTTAAATCGAAAATAATAATGGTATTTAGTAAGATGCCTAATTAAAAAATAAACAATTAGGGCAAAATGGAAGGTTTTTTCTTAGATGAAGTATGCAAAAATAGTACCTAAGTTTATAATATTTAGGTTTTCTTTTGTTAAAAAAATTGTTTTAACGTGGTTACCACTTATGATCAATGCCAGTAGAAAGTAGCCAAGAACTTCCCACAGTTCTTTCTCATCTCACAAGGGCCATATACTCGTATCAGCAATCTTACAATTTAAAAGTCGATCACAATGAATGGCAAACGTGAATAAGAGGCGGCCCTCGATGGACCCCTAAGAGCACTCGAAATTGCTTCCTGGTGCTTCGTAGAGCTTTTTTTCGAAACCGCCGATCCCCCTCGAAGTTTCTACCTGTCAGCTTTGACGTATCAATTGTCTCCAGAAGCGGGCCAGGTGATGTTTCCAGGGCCGATACAAATAACTGATTAATTCAAAAAGGGATCGAAAGGAATCCGTTGGTTGTTTTTTTCCGTTCTTTTTTATCCCCTTCTGCGATCGATAAGGATGAAATTGTGATCGGCACACATAAAGAATACATAGAATGCAATTGAATAACACGTTAAACAGTTTTAAGTCGATAAAATGCACCAGCAAAACTATTTTATGATTTATTACTACTTATATAAAACTAAAATTAAACTTTCCATTATGCTATAAATACCATATCATCCTTTAACTTACCCTCCTTTTCCTTATCTGCTATAATTGAGCAAAATTTGAGGGTAGATGAATGACACAAGGGGGACATAGTCTGCTGCCAATGGACGAGACTCCTTCGACCGGACCATAAAAACCTATATTAATTTTTTCTGTTATAAAAAATGAAAAAAATTGTATCTGAGTAATAATAAAATTCTTGGGTCAACTGTGTGTACATGGCAAATAAAAGAAGACCGAGGGTGTTACAAATGACTTGTAAATCAGTCTGGAATCATATATTTTTTATTTTTTCAAAAATCGTTATAATTGAGTCTAATAATTACAGAAATATTGGTTATCTATTGAGAAATAAATTAAATTATTTGTCAATCTGTTTGTACATAGAAAATGGAAAAGTGACTAAGATGTTGCCAATAGACATCACTTGTAAAAGCACTGTGTTAATATATATTAAACTTTTACTATTCCTCTTCTAAAAACCGTTTGAATTATGTAGTTTATTTAAAACGAAAATGATTAAGTGTTTAAAAAAATCAAATTATTGGGAAAACTAGGTGCATATGGAGAATAGCAAAAGCCCTAGGGTGTTGTAACTGGATACATCTTGTAAATCAGTCTTATAATCATAATATATGAATTTTTTTCCTTTTCAAAAAATTGTTATAATTAGCTATGATAATTATAAAATTGTTTGTTGTCTTCTGCAACAATTGATGACAACAAGTGATTTGTTTGCACGTGGAAAATAAAAAAGGACTAGGGTATTGCCACTGGTCAACACTTGTAAATCACTCTGAAATATAATTTATTTTCTTTTTAAAACCTCTATAAATAGCTCTATTATTTACAAAAAATATTTTATCTATTAAGGAATAACTTCAATTATTTGACAATCGTTTGTAAATGCAAAATAGAAATGGGACCAGGGTATTGCCACTGGACACCACTTGTAAATCACTCTGAAATATTATGTAATTTTAATTCTTTTTGAAACCTCTATAAATAGCTCTATTATTTACAAAAAATATTTTATTTATTAAGGAATAGCTTCAATTATTTGACAATCTGTTTGTAAATGAAAAATAGAAATGGGACTAGAGTGTCGCTTAGCTCTTTTATTTAAGAAAAAATATTTTATCTATTTAGGAATAGCTTCACTTATTTGACAATATTCTCTAATTTTCGTGGTCCGCTTGACCAATTAATATCTTTCAATTAATTAAGGTTTTTAGTTGAGATAAAAATGTCAGATCGTGGGTTCGAATCCCGCTCGTGTCACTGACGTTTTTATCTCAACTAAAAACCTTAATTATTTGACAATATGTTTGTAAATGAAACATAGAAATGGGCCTTGGGTGTCGCCACTGAACACAACTTGTAAATCGCTCTCAAATGATATATAATTTTATTTCTTTTCAAAACCCCTATAAATAGCTCTATTATTTACAAAAAATATTTTATCTATTAAGGAATAGTTCAATTATTTGACAATCTGTTTGTAAATGAAAAATAGAAATGGGACTAGGGTGTCGCCACTGGACACCACTTGCAAATCAGTCTGAAGCGTTGTATATTTTTTAAGCCTCTATAATTAGCTTTATTATTAGAATTGTTTGTTATCAATTGAAGAATAACTGGAATTATGTGACAATATGCTTGTTCGCGAAAAATAGAAAAGGGTATGGTCTCTGGGCACCACTATTACAATCAGTCTGGGACAGGCATTGATAGTTTTGTGTTTCTTCCTTTCAAGATGTTATAATCAGTGGTTAATTTCGTTTAAAAAATTCTGATAGAAAATGGAATTATTTAAAAATCTGCGTGCCTATAAGAAAATAGAAAGGAATCTAGCGCGTTGCCGTGAACATGGTAAATCAGTCTGTAACCGCGTATATTAAACATTTTTAAGTCTTTTATCTTTAAAACATGTATTAGTTACCTTATTTATTTAAAAATGCTTGATGGTAAAAAGAAAAAATTTGGTACAACCTGAAATATTTAGCTTAATAGATCTGTTTGATCGAAATTATTTAGGAATTGCTAGATCCTTGATAAATATGGAGTAGGTTTTTTTATTTAACCATTACATCCCAGACCTCCGTGGGCTTATTATTTTCTAAGTACCTCAACGTTAAAAAAAAACTTTAATTACACCTTCCAGGCCGTCTCGGACAGCTCGATTCCCTCACGTCATTTTTCCAGAGCTCTGAATCAAATAACCGGACGATAGGTAATGAATGGTACAAAACCCATTGAAAGCCCTGTAGTAAACAAAAATGAAAATAGCATTTCGAACCCTTACCACAAAGAACTCCTACGCACAATAAACACAATTAAGCATTCAGTCGCTGAGGCAAATTACAAACCACAGTTCCCTCCCCATTGAACCCGATCAAACTTGCAATGCCTGCTTTTTTAATGGGCAATTTAGGCCTTAAATTATTTTTTTAAATTATCATAATAACTATGTATAAAACTAATAATCATGTTTGTTTTATTACAAATCATTGGGCATCAAACTTCTTACAATAAATTAAAAAAATACAACTGGATCGTTTCGTCTCGATGTGCAAGCTCTTAAATAATATTTATTAGGTGTATTTCGGAAGTTAAACTGAAAATATGTTTTCTTCTCGTATTTTTAACCTATCTTGATCACTGAAAAACATTTCTTTATCATTCAACAACAAATCATGATGACTGATCACTGAAACTTTAGGTAGTTATAAAATTTAATTTTATCAGATAAATCCGTTCTCACAATTGTCTACTTTTACAGTATATTTTTATACTTTTAATTATTGTTTTCACCTTTATATAAAATCATGTTTTTGAAAAATCAACTTTCTAGTTTAAAAGTAAAATTGAAGCTCAAGAATGGATTTCTGATAGTATTTTTGTAAAACGATTTATGTATTGCAGATTCTTGTTTTTCTTTGATAGATAATATTCTTATTTTAATTCTTAACAATCATTAAATTGATTTTCATCTTTTCTTACATAAAATCATGATCGGTCATCATCAAAGAAAGTCGTAGTTATGTGGAAATTTAAGATCAGAAATCAACTGGCCGCAGTGTTTTGTGGTATACTGGTTCTTTCGTACAATTCTTCTTTTAGCTTTTTTCGTTATTATAAATAATTAAAAAGGTTTCCAACTTATTTTACATAAAATCATGATTGATGAACACCAATAAACGTCGTTGTAAAGTGGGAATTTAAACTCGGGGATCAACAGGTGACAGTGGTTGGGTGACAAAACTGTTTCTCCTACAAAATTTTTCTCTACCTCTTTTTGTAATTTCTAAAAATCATTAAAAGTTTTCCTTCTTTTTTTAACAAAAAATTATGATCGGTAGACATTAAAAAACGACGTTTTTAATTTGGAATATAAGTTAAGAAATAAATATTGGTCTTATTGCTTTGTTTGTAATCCATTCGTTTTTTCGCTTTCCTTAAAGTTCTTAATTACCATTAAAATCATTCCCATATTATTTTACATAAAATTATGACCAGTAACATAAAAGAAAGCCGTTTGAAAGTTTGAAGTTAAGCTCAGGAAGCAACTGGTGGCAGTGGTTTGTTAGAAAACTGATTCTTACATTACATTTTTCTTTTCTCGTTGTTTAAATTCTTAATAATTATTAAAATGTTTTCAGCCTTATTTTCCATAAAATTATGATCGGTGAACATTAAGATTTATGATTGAAAAGTACGAATTTTAGCTCAGGAATCAACTGGTGGCAGTGGTTTGTAAGAAAATTGATTTTTCCGTAATATTCTTTTTTTAAAGCTTTTTTATTTCTAATGACAATTAAATGATGGACATAAAATTGCCAACGGTGAACCATCAATATGATTCATAAAATGTGAATTACGCTGATAGCCTTAATGTCTCGTTACATCCATTTTTGAATTAGGTATTAAGTATTATTAAAATCTTTTATTATGTATAAAGCTGCAAACTATGAACTAATAAAATAGAAAATTATTTATGAAAGCTGAGTGATTGGTTGGAAATTGATTTAACCACGATCTTAGTTGATTTTACTTTTCTTCATTTCGTAACTTTTAAGTTTTAACTTTTCGGCTTGTTTGAGCAGAGATATTTCACTATTTTGTACTAGGTCGAGTAGTCGGTGTTATTTTTCAATTGGATCGATTTCCTTGTGACCCTAGATATTTTTCAATGAGGTTCAATACACACGACTAATTTGGATTAAGAATCAGATAAGTAATTCCCTTCCTGGAACTGTAACAGAATTAGGGAGGGCTTTACTTTCTCATGGAGGCTTTCAGGTAAGGCAAAGGTGGGACCTCCAGCCCGTGTGGGAATTGGGGGCTGTCCCTTCATGGGAAGCGACCGACCCCAAATCTAGTTCCACTCTCACTTTACAATTTACAAGAAGACGCATATGCGAATAGGCTGAAATAACACGTGTTGAAGAGGACGTGTACAACAACTCGTAGAACAGTTTAAAAAAATTGTATTCAACTTTTTTTTAATCTTTAACCAATGAAAAGCAGATTCGCTCCAATGATCTTCAAATTCAGCTTGTAATTTCGAAAAATGGCTAGATTTTACACTAATTTGTCAGTACATAGATAAAAACTTACTTATCGTTATCGACCATTTAGACATTAATATTCCAGGCAGACTTTTTTTTCCGTTTTCTTAGCCTCATCACTATTCTTCTTGTGTTCTCAGACTAGACAATTCTTTTTCCAATGTATATTTCATTTATAATACCCACTCACGTTAGCTAAAACTGGCCAATTGGGTTCTTCACATTCTCACAATTCCCTATTTGGATTTATTACTATTGGCCAAACAAAGAGAAATACTTTATCACTTAAAAAAATTAAAATTATACTTAATATAATGAACTATGCAAGAAAAGAATAATTGAACAACTGACAAGTACAGTTTCCTAAAAAAATTAACTTTATCAGGGCACACAGGGAGAAGCAAGGCGCTGACATCAGGCATCGAACACATTTCCAAAATTATATCTCTGAACATAAGCCATTCTTCAAAGTGTTGCTAATAATCAAACAACAGACCAGTGCACTCGATTTCGGATGGGACGCGTCAGGGGTATAAACAGGGAGAGGCAGGAGCTTGCCTTCATCTTTCATTTGTATTTCATGGTATATCTTTCTGACAATTTTATCTCCAAAGTAAGCCATTTTACAAAGTATAACGCTAATAATGAGACAACAGGACGCTGCCCTCTATCTTGGATGGAGAAACATCTGGGTTATAAGCAGGGAGAGGCGAGAGACTGATTCCATCTCACATTAAACATCATGGTCTTAGCAACCTTCTCACAATTTTACCTCTAAAAATAAGACATTTTAAAAAATATCGCTAATAATCAATCGGCAAAAGCTGTTGATTTTGAATGGTGATACGTCAGGGGTACAAGCAAGGAGAGGCAAGGGCCCTTGAACACATGAGCGTTGAACACGGTGGCCTTCATGATCTTCATACAATTTTATCTTTGAAAGAGACTATTTTACAAAGTAAGATTTTAATAATTAAACAACAACTGTGCTCTCGACTTTGGATAGCGACAGGTCAGGAGTGTAAGCAGGGAGAGGCAAAACGGCTCAAGAAGTTTTGACCAATTAAGCAGAGAGTAGCCCTACTGTTTTTTTTTCTCTCACAATTTTACCTTTGGAAGTAAGATATCAATTTTCTAGACAAAATTTTGTGCATCGAGTTTTTGGGAGACTGCAGTCAGATGTTGTGATGTTAAGGTTATAAGCTGGGTAAGGCTTAAGGTTATTTTTTAAGGAGGTGCAAGACATTGCTAAGTGATCATGTTGTAGTAAATAATCATGTATTTTTTATGTTGTGCTATAGGCAATTTCACTTAATGAGCAAGCAGTGAGCTTATAAGGAGGCATATCGCTTTGGAAAAATTGAGCAGGTTATATAAATTCTAAGTACATGATGTATTTTTTTAAAGCAAGTTTTGTTAGGAAGTTTTTTTATGGTATCGAAAGGAAGTTACATATTAGTTTGAATAAATTACCATGTTATTTCCCTATTCTTCCGGCAAATTATAATACCCAGGTGTACTTACTCCTTCTAAATTACCATAAATCCTTTAAGAATTTTTGTATTAAAGCGTACAGTTTAATCAAAAAATTGGAACTGCATGAGAAAGAAAAATTTTGGGTTTAGATCGGAAAACACGTCGGCTTTATACGGACTTAATTTTCCTGAAACTAAGTCATCGATCCGCCTCGTTATCTTCCTTCCGACAAGGACGTCAGGGTTGGAAGTCCGTTGAGATGTCGCAGAGATAAAGGAGATGACCTTCCCTTAACGATGGACATTGTTTAATTAACGTTAACCCTCTTTTGGACACCCCTTTCCCACGGTGTGCTGTAGACGTTTTTGTTTCAAATCGTTGACAATGACGAGGTGCATATATTCTTGGAAAAACAAGGACTTGCCTTTAAACTTAGAAGACTTTTTGAAGAAAAAAAACATAATTTTAACCCTGTTTGTGGAAACTAAACGGACGAAAAATTAAGAAATTGCCTTAATTAAAATAAAAGTAGCCAAATAGAATTTTTTTAAAGTATGAAAAATGTAAGAAAAATTACTTTTTTAAAGTTGGCTCAGCGAGACAATGCGAACCATTCAGATTTTATGTATGGTAATAAATATATAATGTTGTATTGCACTAAATGCGCAACTTAATATGGGACTGTAATACTATTCAGACAACATAAAATATTTTCAAGCTGTATAATATATAAAGGTTGAAAATATCAAGAATTTGCAAGACAAATACTGATAAATTAATCAAACACAATAAAAGTCAGAGCTATTTTTAGCGTTGGCTTAGCGAGACTAAGAGGACCAGTCAGACTTTCATGTATGGTAATAACTATATCATTGTTAGTTTAATGGCTTTAGCTTTTGACTGATGGTCAGTTTATGAATATATGTATGAAGGACTATCAACAAATGGTTGAACGAGCACATCGGAGGAAACATCTGTTTTTCACAATTTTCCTTCTACCTGGGAGTAAGGAAGGTGATGATGGCTTAGATGAAAATAAGTCCATCCGATAAATCAGATCACTACCTCCTCACGCCCAGCTGTGCGACAGTTCTTTTGTCGGTGCAGATTCGCAGATGCAGACCTGCAGATGTTGCAAATCTTGGCCATCGCGAATGATTAAAAATCGAACCGTGTTTCATAACTAAAAAGAAAGCCAAGTCAAACTTTTAATTTAAATGCAAAAAAGCTATTTCATTACATCCTTTGTCGGAGGAAGAAAAGAACTTCCGCCCTGTCGGCTCCGAAAGGGCTGCCTCGAGAAACTAATGAAGGGTTTCTGTTTAAAAGGGATCGTCTTTCACCCTTTGGGCCCAATCCGGCCGCATCTAAAACCACAAAAGCTCTTCCTGCAGCCAGCTCGATTAGCCGGAGCCGGTGGAGGAAAGGCAGCTGGTTTTGGTGCCACGGCACGCGTGAAATCTCGTCTTGCGTGCACGCCCACTTCTCCGGAGATCAACCCCGATCTGCCTTGAGGGTTGGCCGGCCCCAGAACTGGTTGCAGGGCGTAGGGAGGGAAAAAGCGAGCCTTAAAGAATGCGAAACCGTTTCGTCAGTGTGTTGCTAAATCAACAATGCCCCCCGAGACCCGATTCAGTTATGATTGGCATAGACCGCAGCTGCACTTCTTATTTTGTGATCAATACCATGGATAAAAAGAAGGTATAGTAAAAAAGCCTTCTCTGAGGAGAAGGGTTAACGATTTTTAAATGCTCATCTTCACGCTTTTTTAAGCCGCTAAAGGGTTACATTTTCACACTTGAAAGACGAGATCGTCACACCCCTAAACTGTGAAATTACTATAGGACTCTTGGCAGTCAGCATTGGTCAATAGCTGACCTAGCAGTTGATCTACCTCCAAACGATCTATTTCTTTAATACCGCTGCAAATACTAAATGAAAATAAGTTCAGGTAACACAGTTTGTAAAGCTCACCGCGCAGAGATGACTGTTGATCCCAAAATTGATCACTAGTCCTTGCTTTAAATCAAATTTTCTAAAGACTATCAATATTAGATCAATTCTGACATGCGTAAAAAGAAAGTCCAATGTATGAACAAAAATTAATCTTGCGAACCACGGTGTTCTCATAATCTCGCCGTACGCTTACATAAACTCCAATAAAGTATTTTTGATACGTAGGGTCCGTTTAGTCTTGCTGTTACATTTTTAAAACTTGTACGACGTATTTATTGTTTTTCCTATTTAATTTTTAACATTTTTCATAAAAAATGTATATTTTTTATATTCTGGAAGCTTTATTAGAGATTATTTTTGATTTTTTTGGGTCCATTCAGTCTCGCCTTGTAATTTTTATCTATTGTAATTACACTTTTAATATTATATATTTTGATTTATGTGAAAATTTTTCAACTGTTCGTTCTTGAAACATTAGAAATGTATGTAACTCTAAGACAATATTTATTTCAGTGGTCCGCTAAGTCTCGACGCTCCATTATTTCAATTTGTCATTTTTTGAATATATATTCGATTTAACTGTATGCGCCTTATTTAAAATATAAAAAAAAATATATTAAGAAATAAAAATTAACATAACGCCAACATATAAATGAAATGCATCATTATTAAGTTTAAAATTCGCATTAATCAAAGTTTATCTATGTTTGGTGGACGTAAATTTTCCAAAAATGACTTTCCATTTATTTCAATTAAATATGTTATAAAAAAGTTACTTTTTTCACCAAGTTACACCCTACCACAGCCCGGAAAGAAGTGCAGCACTTCTTCATGGATAATGTATGGTTCATGTATGTAAACAGCGTTAAGTCCTAAGTGTCTGTTAATGGCTTCGAGAGCACTCAGCCCGGTGAATAAGCCGGCTGGTGCTGTGGAATTGATAAAAGTAGTCAGGTAGTTTTGGCGACCCCCCCTGTTCACTTGACTCCCATCAAACGGGGGCACATCTGTTGCCCATTTTAGGACCGTTGCAACACTAATAAGATCATTAACATATCGTTAACCGATTGCCGGCGTGTGATTTATCCGATCTGCAGCTGGCTTTTTACCTTTTTCATCGCCAGGTGGAATTATTGTGACTCACCTAGGTCGTGGAATCGATAATCGACGAAAGTTCGTGAAAGCAGTGTAAACAAAGCCGTCTATAAATCTGCCGGTGGTAATTTGTATCAAGCGACAATGAACACGCATCGAATGAAAGTCAGCGCAAAAAGGCGAGGGGAAAATATTTGATTTAACTGTCACATAACCTGGAATACAAATAACTATGTCATCGAAAAACAATAGAAAAATCATAGATCACAACGTGTGTGGTGATTAGTGACCTCTCGACACGACACGCAAGAATGGCACAATTACACAGAAGACAAACACTTTGAGCCCTGAAGATGATCTCAATAAAGATCGAAACGTTGGCACGATAAAGAAATGTTTTTCTGAAACCTACGTCACACCAGACCGCATCTCACGATTTCTAAATAAATATAGATCACAACACCTATCAATTTTCCTTAAACAAGTGTTTTCAGTGAATCATGCAATGCTTTACTTGCTAATTAGATAGAATAATAAATGACAGACCTGCCAGTTAAAATATAAGGGTAAAGAGAAATGAGACCAGGGCTTAAGACCCTAGATTTTCATCAATAACGATTTTTCCCGTTACTTACTAAGCTTCAAACCCTAAAATCTCGATTGATCATCGGAAAAAAGTACTGATATTGGTTTTAGGAATGTTGGTATGAGTGTACGCCATGGGTCTGTTTTAGAGACACAAGAAACTAGGAGATCGTCGTCAAAAAGCTAGTAGATCTTTTATTTTCAGAAATATTGTATCTAGTGATGGCATTGGTCAATTCTGGAGCCCTCTCTATTTCACTTGTACAACAAAACGCTTATGATACAAAGGCCTAGAAACTGGATAAATCATCATTACAATGTTAATATTTCTGTTAACTGTATGGAAATTGTCCCAGGTGTGCGTCGGTCGATTCTGGGACCGACTCACTTGAAAAACCACTCGGAAAGCATAAATAAGTAAAGATCCACAAAACTGGATGCTTCGTTAGGGACACGGATCTTGTCCCAGGTTTAATTCATGGGTAAATTCTGGGACCCTCTCTATTTACGTTAAACGACACGGAAAGGTTAACCTAAGAAACTACATCGTAATTTTCTTGTCTCTTCTTCATTGTAATTTTGTATTTTTACTTGACGGATATTTTCTCAAGTGTCCTTCATGGGACAGTTGTGGGACCCTTTATATTTCGCTTTTCAATTAAGCTACTTATACGTAACGAAACGATAAACTGGATAAATCATTGTCAGATGTTCACTATTTAACTTCACGGATATTTGAGACCTCCCCAAAGATTAGTTCTCTAACCCACTATATTTACCATTCACGTCATTTGTTAAATGGATTAAGACTCGAGAATTTCGACGGATCATCGCCTAAAGAGAATATTTTGACTTCAAGTCTGTTTCAACAGGTGTATCCCACGGGTCTGTTTTCGGAACCATTTTATTTAAACGGTATAACATTCTCAGAAATATTTTAGATCTTTACTCGTCAAAAAATTATACAGAAACTTATTAGATCTTATATAGATAACTTTTGATAACAGGAATATTTCATGCGGTGTATACTAAAGGTCAGTTAAACATACACTTTTATACACCCAAGTATCTCGATGGATCATAGTCAGTACTTTTGACGTCAGGAATATTGCAGTTGGTGCACTTCAAGGGTCAATTTATGCACTAACTTTTTAAAACCTGTACATCAAGTTCAGAAAATATTAAGATCCTTAATACTCATCCAACTCTTACGCAAAACTTTTTACTCAGGTCTACATCAAGGATCCATTCTTGAAGCCACTCTAAAACACACGTCAACTAATTTTGCTTAAGACCCATGAATCTTGATGGATCGTCGCCAAAAACGCATCTTTTGATAACAATCCTTTCAAAAAGATTGTTCCTATTCACAGTAAGAAACTTACTTAAGGATTGAACACCGCACTCACTCCACCATTCATCAATTCTACCTTTATAACTGGAATATTTCTTCAGGTGTATATGAAGGATCAGTTTTATGTCCCCGTTCTATTTACCATACACGTCAACCACTTTTAGACACCCAAGAATCTCGATGGATTCTAGTCAATTTTTTAACGCCAAGAATATTTTGGCGTATTCCAAGCGTCAATTTTGGGCAAACTTTTATAAATTTGTACATCAATTTCAGAAAGGATTAATATCTTTAATACGCGTCAAGAAAAGAATATGGATGGCTGATAGCCGAAAATACATCTTTTGATAATAGGATTTTTCCTCAGGTGTATCCCAAGGGCTAGTTGTCACACCCACGATATACAACGTCAGTCACTTTTACACACTCAAGTATCTCGATGGATCATAGATTTTTTGACATCAGAAATATTATACTTAGCATACTACTAGCTTCAACGTTATCAATTTCAGATGGGATTAAATAAACGAAAATCCTCGCTGAAAATAGATCTTTTGATGACAGGAATTTATCATTAGGTGTATCGCAAGCGTTAGTTTTCAACCCATTTTATTCAACCTGTATAAAATTTTTGGAAATGGTTAAGATTTGTAAAACTAGTCAAATACACATAAATGACTGCAGATACGTACTTCGTTAATACATCTTCTTTAACTTTACAAATGTTACACCAGGTGTACCGCAACGATCAATTTTTGGACCTACTCTATTTACCATAGAAATCGCAGGGAGTCCTCCAAGCGTCAGCCTTGAGCAGAAAGTTTTTCCATATGGAAAGAAAAAAATTTTAAATGTACATTATCTATGTAATAATTTCAAATTTCAGATTTCCAAACCAGTTTTTGTTAAATCCAAAAATTGTTTAAGGAAGTTAACCAATGTTTCTTTCTATTATTATTTAACTGGTTCATAAAACCTACTAAAATATCAAATAGAAAAATGTCTTATTAAAGAAAAGCTCTGTTGAGATCTCGTGCCTGTTTTAATTAAGAAAACTGTTAAGTTGAAGTGCTTTGCCGTGATTTATTTAAATATGCGACGCAAATAACCCCTAAAAACACCAAGGTGTAATTCATGCATATAAAATTAAGTATCAAATCCAGGAAACTGTCGGACAATTATATGTAAATCATAACAGCCGACTTGATTATTTTTATACGCGTTGAACGGTAGTTTATTTTGAAATATTTACACCCCGTTTACCACCTGTTCTGCAGCTTTTTACACAGTTCGTTATGTGACAGAATCACCTGTAAAGCGGAAGGCACACCTGCAGGAAAGACCGGAGGAAAGTCTCCATTAAGCCCAATGACTTTTGGAGTGTTAATCGATCGAATTGACGTAATTAAACCCGTACTCATCCAATGTTTGATCGGTTGGTGAAAAAAAAAGTCGAAAAACGTTCTAGGTTTGCCAACTGTTCCGTCCCATTGGGCCCGTAATCGTTAAGTCCTGGGAAGTTAACAGTGTAATTTCCTTAACTAGAACGTCCCCCTTCTGCCTTTTTAAACTATTTAATTCCCCATTCGTTATTTTCGGACAAGTGTGCCTCGCATCCGATTAATTTTCCCTTCCAGGTAGTGTTCCCATGGCTGGGGGTGAAAAGACGTTAGCCCCCGGAAAACTCATTACCATATTGTTTTTAAGAGGGTGAATAGCTAATTAATTTTACCCACGCAGACCGGACGATCCCGCACGAAAACCCATATCTACCTTTTACTAAGAACATCGGAATATAAAATTTCTGTGAGGGGTAAATTGGTCTCTAATAACTAAATAAACTAATTTAAAAAAATACTAGTTTTTAAACTTTGTTATTACTAATTAGCCATAGCTCTTAGCTTCATGTTATATGAATTAATATGAAAGTACCGAAGCAAAACTAATTGAACTTCACTGGCACAGATGTTTTTCCTTTTCACTGAAAATCCCGTGAGATAGTAAAAACAAAATTATCTTCCAATTAAATAAATAATAAATAATTGAAAAAATTATTAAATAAGTTTAGTAATTGTTTTGAAAAAGTCAAGAAAAAAATGGAAGTAAAGCTTTAAAAGCAGACAGAAACTCAAAATATACAGACACATATAGAAGTAAGAGAAATCCAGAATTCCTCACTGTTGTTATTCAATTTTCCCCTATTTATCCACTGTTATTTTATACTGTTTAAATTTAAAAAAAAATATATAAAAGAGTTCATTATATTCGCCACTTCCCGATATTTAAAATAATTTTATGTAAATTCAGATACAAAAGAAATTAGGAGGAATAAGGTTAAAATACGAGATCTGTTGTTTAGTTAAAAGCTGCATTATTTACCCCAGTTATTTATTATTATTACTTCAAGTTATTTAGCAAATCGCAACAAAAGGTTAACAAAATTGTAAATTACAAAAAAAAAATGGAAAGTTTAAAGGCTAAAGTTCTGCATTGGTCCGTTTATTCTCGCTAAAGCCAACAGCATTTTTCGATTTATCCCTGTGATTATTTCAAAATGTTTGATAACAATAGAATTTTTAGTTACAACATAAACGAAAAATTGTCCGCTTAATTTCGTGGTGTCATTTTTTGCATTTTCCTAAAATTATCACTGACATTTCTTATCATTTTAGAATGTTTATGATCAAACTAATTAATATTATTTATTTATTATTTAATTTTATTATAATAAAGAATTATCAGAGTAACTTCCTCACTTGATGAAGTTAAGTACAAAAGAACCTAGTAGTAATAAAGTTAAATTTGTCTTCTGTTTTTTTTTTTAACTAACACCATTTATTTTTATAACAAATATTTTTTTAATTGCTAATGCAATTCGGACTACGCCTCTGTTCCCTCTTTAGAGCTCACTATTTAGCTACACAAAAAAAATTTTATAAATATTTCTCATCTTTTTGCATGTTTATCATAAAACTTAAAATTATGAGCATTTGATGTTTGGTAGTGACCCACATTTGCTGAGTGCACATGAAATAATTTTATCATGTAAAATAAATACGTTAGACAGAAGACAATACGGCAGAAGCTAAAGAAAGATAAAGTTTATTATAAGCTCCGCTTAAAAAATATAAGTTTTCATCTCTACAAATACATCAACTTTTTACAATCTAAAAAGAATTATGGTGATCTTGGACGATATTGATTCTCGGTCCGCCTTTTCCCGCTGTTTAAGTTTTCATGAAGTAGTTTTTCTTTAATGTAAAACAGAATATGTACAATTTTGGCCATTAATTCACTCTGTTTCCTTTACTTGAAAGTCGGAACTTTTTTGTACTTATTGGATCAGGTTGATAAGAGTCGTAGAAGTAGAAGAGGAATGTAAATCTATTTTTGATGTTCTATAATTTCATCGATTGACTCTAATTCGTCTAGCTTACTGTTTTTTCTTTCTTTTTTGAACGAAAACATCTCAGTTGTTAAACATAGAAATCTATGTGTGGTGATTAGTGACCGTTAATCGATAATTATTCAGAAATCGTGAGTGCGGTCTGGTGTGATGTAGGTTTCAGAAAAACATTTTCTTTATTTTTCCAACGTTTCGATCTTTATTGAGAACATCTTCTGGGCTCAAAGTGTTTGTCTTCTGCGTAATTGTGCCATTCTTGCGTGTCGTGTTGAGAGTGTTTTTCTGAAATCTACATCACACCAGACCGCATCTCACGATTTCTGAATAATAAAAATCTATCCGCAAATAGAAAACAATTTTAAAAAAATTAGATATCAAATACACTGGGAGTACTGAGTACGAATGTCAATCTCTGGTCCGCTAAGTCTCATTGGTATATCAAAAAGTTATATCAGTTAATAATACAAAAAAAGTTCCGTATTAAAAGTAGACTTTGTAGAATATTAATTAAACAACTTTATTTCCAGATTATTACATATAGATAAAAAGAATGTATAATCTAGTGGTTTTTACATTTTAATAATTATTTTTACCGATTGTTTGTAATATATGTCGATATTAATGAATTTACAGGGCGGAAAGACCTAGAAAACTCAGGGCCACAGAGAAAAACCTTTAACCGAAGTCCTCTTTGGTCTTTTCTCGTATTCAGTTTATCTTATAAATATTCGATGAGATCAAATTGGGGGATTGGACGGATCATTCAAATGAGTATAGAATATTTTCCAGGGCTGGAAAGATTTCGAGACATAAAGTGGTATTCGGCCGACGTTTGGACCAATTAGCATGCTACAAAACAAAACGTGTAATTAAATCTATCAGCAGCTTTGATCATTGCTGCTATGTGCCGGTCTAGATGTCAATTCAAGATATAGTTTTCATTTATGCTACTTTTATTAATGTGTGCATTTGTTGTTTTCTCTTATATTGGTCCTAGAATTTAAAACAAAAAGTTTAAATGATGTTGTAAATAGTAAGATAAGTTTGTAATATCTTATTGTTTTGTCCTCTTAAATTATATGTATTAGAAAAAGCATTTAAAGTAAGCAGGTGTTGTGGTTTACATGAATATTAACACTTCCGCTTTGTCTTTGTTGCAGTGTTATGTTGAAGTGGGCTGTGGGTCAGCAGAGGCGCGTGGAGTCCAACGGCTCCACCTGCTGCAGGCCTCCGTTCAGGAAACCCAGGCGACGCTCCACCGGGAAGGAAAATACACGGGTAGGTCGTGTGTTTTACAGACGTTTTCTAAAAGGAAGAGGAAAAGATTGAGAATTTTTCACGTTTCTAGGAGAGGCATGCATCAGAGGGTTCCCCGAGGACGAGAGACAGTGTCTACATGAGGCTAGACGCGGTGCCGGCTGCTCTGCGGGACGTCAGCAACTACAGGCTGAACGAAACACCTCCTAGGACCCCCGAGGCGAGGAACAGCCTGAAAAGACGGCAATCCGAGGTTGTCAAGTCGCCCAGAAAACAGCCTTGCATCGACAGCCATGTCGGAATAGGGAGTCAGGCGTGTTCGGGTTGGATGTCAGCAAGTAAATTCTCACTGGATTCGGCAAGGTCGACTCTTCAGATCGAGTATTCTCCTTGTCCCATCAAAGCGACCCAGAGCCTCATGGCCCTAGCAGGCGATTCCCCAGCAAGCCTTTATTGCATCAATCAATCTCCCAGTCCGGTCGAGCTGGATCACAAGGAGATACCTTTGCGTCCGGAAGAAAAAGAAATCATCCTTAATACCCCGGTTAACTCCAGAGGTGCCGCAGTAAGGAGGGAAATAGCGAGAAGGCTGTGGGATTCTCCCCTCGTCGAAGTGTCACCTTTAGCCAAGCAGTTCAACTATCTGAACATGTGCATCGACGAGGAAAGCTTACAGCTCTCACCGATCATACCGGATTTTTCTTTTGAGAAAAAGGACGAAGACGATGCCTTCGAGAAAAACAAGAGCAGGATAGGATCGCAGACTAACAACGACAGGAACGGAAACCTACGCGATTTTGTAAATAATGTAAATAATTTTAATGTTAGGGATAATCAAAGCGAAAAGAGCTCGGATATGTTCGCACCGTCGATAGATATGGAAGCCCCTTCGGAGCTGAGGAGGCAGAAGGTGATTAGAAGAAGGAAATGGAAAGGAGGATTGTCGGATGGAGAGAGTGCAAGGAAGATCGCAAGGTCCTGCCTGACACTGCCGAACGGCATACCAAGTCCTTTCGAAAGCCCGGCTGTCATGTGCAGGTTGAGACGTCCCGCTGTGAGTCTTCTGACCCTACCAAGCGGCATTCCAAGCCCTCCGGAGCAAGAAGCCCCGGGTGAAGAGCTAGCCATGCCTCTGAACTCACCAGGAAAAGAAAGCCCCTTGTCCATCACAACCTGGGAATCTCATAACATGCACTTTTTGAAAACGCCAAGGTTGACGGAAGCGCATATACTCAACGACGCGCCAATCGACGAGATGTCAGCCGGATCCCCTTATTCTTCTAAAATCGAATCAGACGAAGACGCCGTTTCAAGCCTTGGTAAATAACTTTAAACATAAAATTTTTTATTAGATCAAAATTATCAATATTTTTTCTCAGGTTCGACAAGTCTGACATGTAGCCCACAGAATTACGATGGGCAGAGCCGTTCCAGGCGTTGCCTTACTTACAATTCTCCAGGTAATTTGACAAAAAGCAGAATGAGTCAGAGAAGATCTTTAAGCTCAAAACCATTGCAAGGTATTTTTAATACAGTTTCTGTAATTAATCGAAGAGGAAACAAGGTCATCAGGTAATTTTTTTTTCAGGCGAGCTAGAGCTAAACATATATTTCACCTCAGGCCTTCTGACAATACACAGTAAATCACTTTCTCTCTCCCAAGATTTTTCCTTTTATTTTATTTTTTATATCTTATTATTTCTCTCTTTCAGTCGTCCGAGGGAGGAACCTCCAACCACTCTCCGGCAGCGGGTCATGCAACGCATACATCAAGGTACACACAGGGGTACTTGTACTTTTCGAAATCGCGATTTCGACGGACGTATTCTTGTGTTAATTTTTGCCAACCCCGACATGAAAAGGCCTGTTGAAATCAATTCCAGGAGAGGGCGAATTGTTCACACTGTGTTAATCGAATTCGAATTTAACCGAGCGTGTAAAACGCCCTCGGGGAATCGGGCGGTCGTTTCGCCCAAGAAACCACCTCCTACCGTTCCCTCGGACCGTCACGTCTCGCTGCGGGGGATAATTGTCTGTCGCCTTTAAATAATTAATTACATTATTATATTATAGTTAAAAAGTTACGTTTGAGTTGTAAAATTAAGGCCGTATATCCTGTTCGGAAGTTCCTTTTTCCTTAATTTCCACCCATTTCTAGAACAAATCAATTTACAGCCAGACAACCGCGTTTTAATTATAACTCTATCCCTAAACCCCATAAACTACTATAAATTTACGTCTTTAAAACAAGAATTTAAAAAAAAAGCACGTAAAAATCGAAATTAAAAACCGAGAAAACTTTGTACGCCCATGTCTACACAAAATACTAAATTGAAGACTTAATTCAAGGAATACTCTAAAACTATTTAGAAAAAGAATACAGAATCGATGAAAAGCGTAGAGGAAAAAGCGGGACCACCAGAACCCCACCCCTGCCGGTTAGTGCAACGGTTAGAGCGGTGACAGGCGACTAGGCCAACGTCCCAAGTTCGAATCTCTACGGCCTTAAATTCGGTCCCCAACATACTTAAAAATATGATTTTTTTTTGTTCAAAAATATCGAAGCCCCTGTGGGCGATATGATCTCAAAGCAAGCAAAGGGTAAAGCAAAGGTAAATTTGTTTAAACTGACAAAAACATTTTTAAACATTAAAGATTTTATATGTTATGAAATAAAACCCAATTTAACTGTTATAAAAAACATTTCTCCCAAGAGTAACAGCGAGATTAAGCAGAGCTGGAAAAATTGGTCAATTGTCAATATTGAAAATACAATTAAATAATAATGAAATTAGAACTTGCTATTACACTTTTTTTTTTTTGACAGTAAATAGCTTTTCTCTGGTTAACAAGCGAGACTAGATATACTAGAAAATGGGAAAATTAATAGAAATTGACCATAGCATTCTTGTAAATACTATTTTTAAGATGTGAAAAAAGCCTGTTACAAAGTTTAGTGACTTATTTCAAAATAAACTGCGAGACTGGGAGGACCTAACATTGGGAAAATTATCAATATACAAAAAATAATTAAATAATAATTTGTAATTAATAGCGATTGAAGGCTTTTTGAGAAATGAAAAATTACTAGTATACACGATTTTTTAAAAAAATAATATATAAACTAAACGGTTTCTCTCGGGTAAAAAAGCGAGACTAGGCGGACCTGAAAAAGAGATAATTGATGGAAATTTCACAGTAGCAATCTTGTAAACGTTAATAATTTTTTTAAACAAGAAAAGAAAGTTGCACAGTTTAATATTTTAATCTCTTTCTTTCCTTTCTCTCAGAATTAACAGCGAGATTAATCGGACCGGAAAATTGGAAAACTGATGGAAGTTTGGAATAGCAGGCTTAGAAATATTAGTAATTTTTTGAATGGGCTTTTTATTCGCAACATCCCGTGGTTGATATGGCCTCTGCTACACTGTAAAAAATTGGTTTCTCTCAAAATTAAAACCGATTTCAGACGAACCCAAAAAAATGGAACAGTATTGTCCAGATTGGATAATTATTTTTAATTATTTTTTATAATGGATTAAAGATTTGAAAAAAAAAGTGAATTTTTACTATTACACATTTGATTGTTTCCCTGCCAGTTAACAAGTGTAATTACACCTAGGAAATTAGAAAATTCGTCGAAATTGTCACATTTTACCAGTAGATAAATGGCCAATGTACAGATATAGTTACGAAACCTCCGAATTGAAATTTTCACGAACTGGAAAAAAAATAAACGGCCAAATTGGTTAAATGTTTGTTGTATCCAAAGAATTATTAAAAATTCAAGAAGAAAAAATTCAATTTGGAAAATTAGTGTATAAACAATCAGTACAGCCTGGCCAAAAGATAACAACCAAAAATTGGGCTGAAGAACTGCCCTGGACTGAGAGACAAATTTTCTCGTTTTCAGTCCAAGACCGCCTAAACCATTTCCGAAAGTTGAACAAACGAATCGAATGTTAATCAAATCAATCAAAAATCAAGCAAATGGCTTAGAACATGGGCTGAGGAGAGTGACTATAACATGGATAAAAGCTGTGGAAAAGTCAGTAATGAAGAAGCTGGAAGAAGGAATCAGCAACTGGCACAGAAGAAACGATATTATCTTCCGAATAACGAATAATTTGAAACCATTGAAAATAGGCGATGGCAACTAAAAGACGATAGCTAAGTTCGTAAGTATGGAATCTAAGTTGAAGCTAAATTAAGCTGACATGAGTAAAACCGTGCGTATCTCTACCTCTAACATGCCAATACAGAAAACCAGCTGCACAAACATCCTCTTCTTTATCTGAAAAGCAAAAATTTTATAACAATTTGAAACTTTATGTGTTAGGTATGTAATAATTTATTGAATCAGGCGAATAAATTGAAAAAAGAGAGTGATTCAGAATTGAGTTTCTGGTGAAAAAGGCGGTAGCGTGTTCATGGGCGATAGATTTGCGTTAATATTTTCGTACGCATCTGATAATTTAGAATTATCTTGACGTTATTGATGTCAGTAGACGACTCTGAGATAATCTGATTTGAAGGATGAATATTGACACGCCGGAAAAAACCAATGAACGGTTTATCGATAGAAGTTCGATTGAAATAAATCGTGTTCAAGTTTCACCTAAATAGACGTTGTATATTAAAAGGATTTAACTTTTTCCAAATAGGATTATTTAATTGAGAAACTTTCGTAAGTACTGATTCTTTTGTATGGGAGCAATTAGGCATTAATCGGCTAAATTATCAGTACTAGAAGCGGGTTCAGGCGGATCCAACCGATCTCACCAAACCGTAACCACATCCATTTAAAAATATTCGTCCCAGGAAATGCACTTCCCATTAAAAATCCATTAAAAAAGCGGATATTCGCTCGGGATCTTTTTAATTAAGTCATTCGCCCATTTTTTAATGAATTACGGCATATCCGATATCGTTTTGCAGGTCAGCATGGTGCCTTGCGCGACTGAACGCACTTTTCACAGGACCTGCGTGAGGAAGGATTCATCCAACCCGAGGTTCGACACGAAATTCACCCTGGAGGTCAACGAGCAGGACTACGAACGCAGGCTGCTCGTGTCTGCATGGCACAGGGACAGGGGCAACAGGTAACAATTTTTTTCGATAAGAACAATTGATTTTCAAAGCAGTGTTGTATTTGGCGTGAGACACGCAGTTTTCGACCTTGTTTTTGAACGGTTAGCTGTATGCATGTTCATAATGTACAATTTCATACCACTTGTCAAGTTAGTTAAGTGGGTGTCAAACCTCACCCTTGGAGGACAACACTATTCATGTGTTAAAGAGAATTCCATAAGTGACCGTAGTACACATCTAATGCGGTATTTTCCTAGACAGAATAAGCATTGCAGGTGGAGATCGATCATGTTTCTTAGGTCTTAAGCTTTTCTTTCATTGATGTGTAAGTGACATTCAGTAGAGGTTTATCCTAGGCGTACACTTAGTCGGTATTTGACATTAAGAAAAATTTTCAGTATTAGAAATATCGACAACTTTTTCACTCACAAACACTCTGAATCAAGGTATGGTCTTAAAAAAGAAAGCAAATTGAGTTCTTAGTGCCAAGATTTCGACCTATTTTAAAGGTCATCATCAGGGCAAAACAATGTTAAATATGTCTACAGATTGACGCCTGTAAAAACGTAAAAAAAAATTCAACAATTAATTAAGGTTTTTAGTTGAGATGAAAAAAAGCTAATGGCACGAGCGGGATTCGAACCCACGATCTTCGGCTAGATACGCCGCTGCTCAGCCCCACCTTATGAGTTTTCCCTCCCCTTTTTTTGAGATAGGAAGTTGATGTCCGAGTGGATCGAGGTCACGATAGCTCAAGTGGTAGAGCAGCGGCGTATCTAGCCGAAGATCGTGGGTTCGAATCCCGCTCGTGTCATTAACTTTTTTTCATCTCAACTAAATACCTTAATTAATTTTAATGTATTAATTGGTCAAGCGGACCACGAAATTAGTGGAAAAAAATTCAACCTTGTTTTCCCCAGATGGTGACCTTAAAAAAGGACGAAAGCTTGGCAGTACGAACTCAGTTGGCTTTCTTCTTTATGATAAGACCTGAGATAATAGATATGATGATAGATAGACAGATATGAGTACTAGGTTGCAGAGAAGGCTGATAATTTCTTTCCTTGGGTTTGTCTCCATTGAGCGGTGTTGATGATATGGCAGTTTCTTCTTCTCATTGCATAATCTATAAATGACATCATGGTTGAATGATGATATGTAAATGCTTGTTCAGATGCCTGTGACCGGTAAATAGCCCTATCCAACTGTCGCAGTAAGAGGGTTGTTTTAGCATAAGTTTGTCTATGCGCCTCTAGAGTTTAGCCACTTTTCTTTTTTGGATCCATTCTATGAAGGAGGATTGTGTTTGTTTTTGTTATACAATGAATAGGTTCAGGTCCTACCAAAATGTCCTGTTACCCAAGCGGTTTACTGCTGGTACACAGAAGAAAAACTCAAATATTCTGCTCACATATATCTTTGATGAAAAAAGCTGTTCTTTCTTTATCTCAAGTTGCTAAACGTGATCAAAAATGCAGGCTGGAGCACCGTAGAATCCAAAGTCCATCAAAAATAAGCCATTCGTCGTATCGCCGACTGTTCGCTTAGGGCAATAAATCCCGTTATGTGCCCCCAGTAAGAAGGGCAAGCGGTATAAAGTCTGCCGGTCGGGTCGGCCAGGTGTCTTAATATTTGATCCGCCGGCTTCGGGAGTATATCCTCCTCCGAGATTAAAAATTCACGAGCGAGGGACCGTGAGGAACATAAAGTCACATGTGAAGGGCTAATGTACAGCGTGTCGGAGCTGAGACCCTTCTTCCACCCTTCGGCCAAGCCCGGGTGAATTTCCGCCCAGGTCTTTCTTCTCCTGAATAAGTAATTCACTCCCGGGAATTTTCAAATTGCCGGCCTGATTAAATATTCAGTGGAAAAATTCAATGTCGACCCAACTCTATGACCACTCATCAGTGTTTGGTCTTTCATATTTGATACAAATTCTGTCTGAAAACCTGTAAATGAAACTGGTTGTTAATTTTTTTAACAAGGACTACTTAGCCGTCGCAGCAAAACGGCATACAAATCAACTATGTCATGTTTAACTATTTCTGCGAAAATATGGCCGTCGTGTTCATTTCATTAATTCAGCAGACTTAAGTAAAGACATTCCATTTGTTCCATTTCAGTGCAGTTTACCTGTTTCTTGGTTTATTTATTTTTTAAAGTATACTTCATGTGAATGAATTTTGGTTGCACTTTATTACATTGTAATTTGGGGTCTCTTATTATCGCTATTTGGACTACATGGCGTTTCAAATCACCTAAAGTATTTTAATAGTTAAAGTTGTTTTTGCAACAAAAATTTTTCCGTACATCAGGGGTCTTCCCTGTGTTTAATACCTTTTATACTCCTCGTTTTCGGGTCCGTTTGATATCGCTTTTAAGAATTGATTGCTGCAGACGATGGGGAATCAGTATTCCCTCTATCTGTCTGATTCTTTTTTGTCTTTCTCTTACTCTCATTAACTTTAACCCTTTATATTAACCCTTTTCTTGCATGCATTCCATCTCTCTCTTTCCTTTTACTATTTCTCTCTCTCTCTCCCCCTCTCACTCTCTCTCTCTCTATCTATCTACCTCTCTCTATCTATCTATCTCCATGAGATATTTTTTCTCTATCTTCTCACTCTCTTTCTACCTGAATTATTTACGTCCGCATTTCTTTTTTCTTTTAACTTTAATCACTCTCTCTCTCTCTCTCTCTCTCTCTCTCTCTCTCTCTCTCTCTCTCTCTCTGTGTCTCTCACCCTTTCTCCCTCTATCTGATTATGTTTTCTTCTCTCTTTTCTTCTTCCTTATGTTTTTACTTCTGCCTCTCTAACTTTTTTGTTTTAGCTCTAACGCTCTAACTCACTGCCTCTCGCTATTTCTCTCTCTCTCTCTTCCCACTTTCCTTCTTCCTTATGTTTTTACCTCTGTCTTTGTGTCTTTTTTGTTTAAGCTCTAAACTCTCTAAACTCTCTCTCTCTCTCTCTCTCTCTCTCTCTCTCTCTCTCTCTCTCTCTCTCTCTCTCTCTCTCNACCACCTCTATTTCTTCCTTATGTTTTTACCTCAGTCTTTTTGTCTTTTTTCTTTTAGCACTACACTCTGTGTCTCTCTCTCGCTCTCTCTTTTCTCTTTCTCTTTCCCTCTTTCCATTTAATATTTTCTCTCTTTCTTCCCTACTTATTTAACTTTGTTTTTCTGTCTTGTTTCTTGTAGCTCTGATCTCTCTCTCTCTCTCTCTCTCTCTCTCTCTCTCTCTCTCTCTCTCTCTCGTTCTTTCTCTCTCTATCTATCTATCTACCTATCTATCTATTTATCTGTCTATGTATCTATCTAATCATCTATTTATCTCTCTTACTTTCTCATGCGTGGGGATGAGTACAGTTTACGTCCGCTTAATCTTGCTATTCGGACAATTGTAAGAATGAGTGTAAATTTTATTTCTATACTCCATCAATAAATGTCAATTTCGTTGCTTTTAAATCACACATTTGCAATTTTAGAAGATTTTAACTCTTCTCCTTCGATTCTAGTCTAATTTGGTGTATTATCGATCTTACTTGATATTTAATTAGGTTTACGTACGCTTAATGTCCATTTTTGGTCAAACCTGATGCAGAAGACTCGTTTTACTGATATTTATTATTTTAGAACACCAAAGATAATATTTATCCTTTTTTTTCTAATTGTTGCTAGTTGTTTTTTTAATAAACGATTTGTCAGGAAAGCTGATCGACCATACTAATAGAAATAGGGGGAAATGACCTTTTTGGGAATACAATTGTTTTTGGGTTTTTTAACGACGTTTACCCGCAATGAGGAGTTAGAGAGTCTTCACGAAGACATCAGGAAGGACTGGCTTGCAAAGTAGGCTATCCCCCTGGTGGGGGTGGATGCTGGGGTTGTATAGATCAATGCGTGCGCGCGGCTTCGACTTTCTGGGGTCAGGCGAAGGGGAAGCAGTCGGCCGAGCGGGCTACCACCTTCACCAGCCGCCGCCCCCAGTTCTGCCGCCCCCGGTGTGTGCCGTGTGTTTGGATGTGGCCTAGGTGCGCGTGTGGTCAGTGCGGGCTAGCTACCATGCCCCGGGCGAGGAGGTTTACCCAGTTTCTGAACGTAAGTGGCCACGTTTTTATCGATTTCGTCTTTCCATTTACTCGTTGGTTTTACGTCTCATCAAAAATAACTCGGTGAATCAATACACCCAGCATCCCTCTTCCACGGCCGTCTTCTTCAGTTGTAAACACACCGATTCATACTTACTCTTCATACAAACCGCCTTACATTTCGCCCGAACAAGCCAAGGCACAACCTTACCATAATTCCAATACACCAAAACGTTTTTTTAAAAAAAATATATATATATAAACCTACAACGAATATAAATAAAATAAACTTACAAATCAATCCACAAAGTCAATGACCACACCAAATAATCGAGCGAAAAGAAGAAGAAAATCCTTCCCTTGTAACAATATTCATAGTTTTCCCCCTTTTGAAATCCTGCGTAAGCACAGCTTCCCAACCTGCGTGCAAACCGAGGTTACGCAAAGTCCGGTAACCCATTGTGAACAGAGGACTTAAACGTTCCAGCTAGGGGAAGCCTTGGGTAAAAAGACGAAACTATAGAAACCGTATTATTAGAACAAGAGTAAGAACTGTGAAATTCTACATTTCTACTTTGCTTAACTTTAAACAATAAAACATTAAAAAACATCAACAGAAATTCTCGATTATCTTGATTACATTGTTTTCCCCAAGTTTAAATTACTATTACTATTTTCCAACAGCAATAAGCTAGATTTCAAAATTATTAGAAACTTACTTTCTTAAAAGCAATACAATATGTGATTTTGAGCTGGCCTATACTGGATTACCTGTTGATAATGAGTCTGATCATCTGTGATTTATCCTCTCAATTCGTCAATCGCTAGCAAGTCAAGTTTATTTTTAAAAACAACAAAACGAGATGGGTGTAATATTTAAGTAAAACTGTCAAATACAAGGTATTGCCATTTAAACAAAAAAAAAATAGTTGGCCTATAAAATTAAATTTAATCTGTAAGTCGGCGAGTTGTTGGTCTTATGTCTCATCTCTGGTCCGTCTGTTTTCGCTGTTAGCGTCTTTTTTGAAAAATTGTCTTTTTGATAAAATATCTGTGTTTAGTATATAGAAATTATTAAAACCCTTTGCTTTTAAATCAGTTTATTTACTTTCTTAAATTTAAAGAGAATTGTAGAATCAAAGTTAAAACTAAATTTAAGCTAAATTTTTTAATCTTTATTCCAATCGTTCACAAAATCCTTTATGTTTTTTAAAATAAATCAACTAAATTTAATTTAAATTATAATTTAGGATAAATAATAGATTGTTATGATAGGATTACAAAGGTTGTAAAAAAATAAAAGGGAATTGTACTTGCTGCTTTAAAGCATAATTTCATGTAAGACGTGCTAAGAATTCTTCCAGGACTGGACTTAGTAAGCAGCTGACTCTTTTAAACCTAAATTGTAAAAGCAGATCAAAGGTTTTTAAGCCTATAAATCGTCCAAAGAATTATTTGTTTTCATTGTGTTTTTGAGATTAAGCAAATGTATATTAATCAAGTAGCTGAGATAGCAAACTGATTCGTTAGCATTTCCTAAGCAATTGTTTGCTTTGTATTTTTTTAGTACTCTAAAATGTAAAAGCAGATAAAAGTTTTTGCAAAAAACATTTTTACCTAAATTCTTTGAGGAACTCTTTAGGTTTTTGAGTTAGGAAATCTTCTGTAGATGTCAGGATAGATTATTTCGTTTATTTATGCATTTCATAAAGCAGGCAAGGAATTCTTTCATTTTTACATTGTTCAAGCAGTTTTTTGTTTAAAATAAAGTTTCAAGAATTGAAAATTGGTCATCTCTACATGTAAGGACAGATTTCTTGGTTAAGTAAACAATGTTCATTGTTCATCTTTGTGTTATGTTTTTTAAGCAGTTCTTTTGTATTTAGTTGAAAACCTAAAACATAAAAGGTCAAAGGTGAAATATTTTTTTTAAAGCTCTTTTTCTAAACTGTTCAGGTTCTTTCATTTTAGCAATTGTAACATGGAAGAACAGATTTCTTGGTTAAAAAAATCGATTTTCAATACGATAGAAAAAAAACAGTTCTTTCTTTTCCATTTGTTCAGATGTTGCAAGCTTTCACATCTTACCCTAAAATGTTTAAAAAAATTAAAATGTATGTGCTTTTTAAACATGTTTTCCTAAAAATTGTTCATACTATTCTTCGAATTCTTGGAATTAAGAAATATGTGTACGTGTAAGAGAAGGTATCTTCTTACGTCTACACTTTTCATTACCAACGGCTAACAAATTCTTTCTGTTTTTCCATTTGTTAATACGTTGCCAGTTTTGATTTTGTTTTATAACCTTAAACATTAAATATACGTTATAGTTAATACGTTTTTTAAGCATTTTCCACTAAATTGTCCAAAGGATTCTTCTAATTCTTGAAAATTAATTTAAGGAAACCTTTTTTCATAACAAAGGACAAAAAATTTTGCATATTCTTCGATATTGTTCAAAGGATTCTTTATATTCTTGGAAATTAATACAATGAAACTTTTTATCATAACAAAAGACATGAAATATTGCATATTCTTCTAAATCGTTTAAAGGATTTTTTGAATTCTTGGAAATTAATTTAATAAAAGTATTTTCATAACAAAAGACAAGAAATTTTGCATATTCTTCGACATTGTTCAAAGGATTCTTTGGATTCTTGAAAATTAATTTCAGGAAACTTATTTCATAACAAAAGACAAGAAATTTTGCATATTCTTCGATATTGTTCAAAGGATTCTTTGAATTCTTGGAAATTAATATAATGAAACTTTTTATCATAACAAAAGATAAGAAATTTTGCATATTCTTCGACATTGTTCAAATGATTCTTTTGATTCTTGAAAGTTAATTTAAGGAAACTTTTTTCCTAACAAAGACAAGAAATTTTGCATATTCTTCGATATTGTTCAAAGGATTCTTTGAATTCTTGGAAATTAATATAATGAAATCTTTTATCATAACAAAAGACATGAAATATTGTATATTCTTCTATATCGTTTAAAGGATTCTTTGAATTCTTGGAAATAAAGTATTTTCATAACAAAAGACTAGAAATTTTGCATAGTCTTCGACATTGTTCAAAGGATTCTTTGGATTCTAGAAAATTAATTTCAGGAAACTTTTTTCATAACAAAAGACAAGAAATTTTGCATGTTCTTCTAAAACGTTCAAAGGATTTTTTTGAATTGTTGGAAATTAATTTAATAAAAGTATTTTCATAAGAAAAGACAAGAAATTTTTTCTCGTTTACATTTATTAAGCAGTTAGGTGCTTTCTTCTAATTATAAATCGTTCAGTACATTCAATTTTACTTTTTAATCTTTTAATATAAACTAGCCTATCACGCTGGCATAATTTCACATTTAACAATATTACAACATATATTGAAAAACAAATGATAATTGATAACTTAAGCTATTTTCCTTAAGATAATAAGAATAATAACAGAAACATAAATGCGTATGTTTTAACAAAAGAAGTACTTAACTAAATTACTAAGTTTATGGAAAGGATTTTCCATTATAAAAATGGTCATAATCTTTATAACGAAAGGACGTAAAGAAAACATTTATTTGCACTAACAATAAGCCACGTACTTCAGAAAGTCAGGTCGTTTGGGATAGAAGTATAATTCTGTAATCCTCCAGATTTGGTTTTGAGGTCGTTAAAATATTAGTGTTAATCTGTATATCGTGTGTTAAGCCAGAAAATCCTGGGTACAACTATAAAATCCGTACTTAAATCAGTATTCTCATATAACTTTATTGTTTTCAACCATGCAATTCACTTGGAAATCGTTCAATTATGTACTTTTGCTTTATCAGCGGTATTTTTTTTATATAGCAGACTTGATATAAAGGGCTGGTTTTTAAAAAAGTTGTTTACAAGAAGAATACAATTTAGATAGGGTTGCGTGCCTTATTGCAATACCACTCGACGATCCGTATTGCAAAGTGTTGATAGTTGTTGATAGTAAGTGTTTCTACACTCGTATTATCACGTACTCTGTCAAAATAATATAAAATTGATGTATTTACAGGACGATACAGGTTTTTAATCGCTCTATATTCAAAAAGTAAGGTTTGTTATACTTTATTTGTTACTTACCATTTATGTTCTTATTTTATTTGACTATTAGCCTGATATCTAACGAACTGTTACCATTTCTTATAGAAGAAATATTAATAAAATTAATGCTCTTTCCGTTCTATGTTAAAATACTGCAATAAAACCTGGCTAAGTCTGAGCTTTTTCTCTTGACCTGTCCTTATTTTAAACCCTAAAAAAGTCAAATGATATAATTGTTGCAATTAATTTTAAATATAATTTCTGATTGTTTTAATTGGGACTTAGTAACTTTAAGCTTTTAGGTAATTAAAAAAATTAAAGCTGACATTTCCTTACTAATCGTAATGATTTAAAGGATGTTTTACGCTTTTTGCGTTTTCAAAGAAAGTGATTAAAGATATACTTGATTCTGGATATGCTTGGATCCGATTGCATAAAAATAAGCTCCCTTCTCTCTCAATTAAACAAAACACTCTGGAAGTTTTAAATAAAAAGCAACGGTTTACTTCCGTGTGCTTGGACTTTTTATATTATCAATGAAGGTTGCATACCTAAGTTTAAAACTGAAATTCAACCAAAGATTTCTTCAAGAATAATATAACAAATATTAAATTCCAAAACAAAACTGAACTTTAAACTACTTTGAGTGATTGAAAGGGAAGTTTTAACAAAAATATGAGTTTTTAAAAATCAACCATTAACTTCGGACAATGCAATTACTCTTCCATATGCTTTGAATATTTAGGTTATCAAAGAAGTTTAAAGCTTGCACAATGAGGTCAAAAACTAAAAGAATTCTTAGGATTTCTATCAAAAAATATAACTAAATATCGTCTAATTAAATAATAAAGCAAAATTATCTGAACGATGGAAAGAAAATGGTTGAGATACAATTTATTTTTCCATCTGCTTTGTTTTTTTAGGTTAACAAAGAAGTTTAAAGTTTGCGACTGCTTAATGACGTCAAAAGCTAAAAGAATTCTTAGAATTTCTTTCAGAAAATATAACTAAATATTGTTTAATTAAATAATAAAGCAGAATTATGTGAACGATCGAAAGAAAATGGTTGAAATACAATTTATTTTTCCATCTGCTTTGTTTTTTTAGGTTATGAAAGAAGTTTAAAGTTTGCGACTGCTTAATGACGTCAAAAGCTAAAAGAATTCTTAGAATTTCTTTCAGAAAATATAACTAAATATCGTTTAATTAAATAATAAAGCAGAATTATGTGAACGATCGAAAGAAAATGGTTGAGATCCAATATAATTTTACATCTCCGTTGTTTTTTTAGTTATCAAAGAAGTCTAAAGTTTGCGACTGCTTATTTAAATCGAAAACAAAAAATTATCAACATTTCTTTAAGAAAATATAACGGAATATTGATTGAATAACAAAACAAAATTATTTGAACGCGTGAATGAATTTGGGTGGAATACAGTATAATTTTACATCTCCTTTGTTTTTTTAGGTTATCAAAGAAGTTTAAAGTTTGCAACAGCTTACTAAGTTTCAAACTATAGGAATTCTTTCCATTTTTTTAATATAAATAATTATTGTCTAAATAATAACAAACTTCTTTGAACGCTTGTACGAAATTGGTTGGAATACAATTTAATCTCATCTCCACTTTGAATGTTCAGTAATAATAAGTTTACAAAGAAGTTTTAAAGCTTTCGACAGCTTACTAAAATTAAAACTAAAAGAATTCTAAGCGTTTCTTCCAAAAAACAATGTAACTACACATTGTTTAATTAAATATTTCTTTTAAAAAATAGAACTAAATATTGTTTAATTAAATAATAAAGCAGAATATTCTTTGAACTTTGAAAGAAATTGATTGAAATGCAACTTACTCTTTCATCCCCGTTGAGTTATCAAAATAAGTTTAGAGCTTACAACTTAATTAAGTCAAAAACTAAAACAATTCTTAGCATTTCTTCAAGAAAACGGAACTGAATACTCATCAATTAAATAACAAAACGGAGTTCTTTAAACGATTGAAAGATCCGAACGAAATTTATTAAAATATTATTTAATATCTTTCATCTGCTTTGACTAAAATCTGTACGCTTAAAGTTTGTAATTGTTTGTTAAGTTGAAAACCGAGGAATTCTTAGAAACAAAACACAACAACAAAATATACATTAATTCCAGGCAAAACAATGTTAACTCGAATAATTTATAAAAAAAATTTGGAATATAACTTAATGTTCTTTCTGTTTGGAGTTTTTAGGATATCAAAGAAGATTAAAGCTTACAACTGCTCATAGCAAAAAACTAAAAGAATTCTTAGCATTTTTTTAAATAAAACATAACAGAATATAGAATATTTATCCAGGCCGAATAAAATTAAGTTGATTGATTTGTAGAAATTATCCGAAATACAATCTAATCTGCCATCTACTTTTACACTCTAGGATATCAAAGAAGTTTAAAATTTGTACCTTCTTATTAAGTTTAAAACCAAAGAATTATGACTTTTTTTTAACAAAACATAATAGAATATAAATTAATTCAAAACAAAGGAAAATTAAATTGACTGGTATATAAAAATTCCCTGTAATTCTAGTTAATGTTCAGTCTGTTTGACTTTTTGGAATAGCAAAGTAGTTTGAAGCTTGTAAATGCTTATACGTCCAAAACTAAAAGAATTCTAAGCATTTTTTCCAAGATAAAAGTTTGTAAGTAACTATTAAGTTTAAAACCAAAGAATTATGCCTTTTTTCAATAAAACATAACAGAATATAAATTAATTCAAAACAAAGGAAAATTAAAAAGACAGGTGTATAAAAATTGCCTGGAATTCGAGTTAATTTTAAGTCGTTTTGACTTTTTAGGATAGCAAATTAGTTTAAAGCTTGTAGCTGCATTTACTTCCAAAACTAAAAGAAACCTAAGCATCTTTTCCAAGAAAGCATAACAAAATAAAGATTAATTTCAGGCAAAACAAAGTTAACTCGAATGACTATATAGAAATTATCCTGAAATACAATTCCAATCTTCCATCTGCTTTTACTTTTTAAGATATCAAAGTAGTTTAAAGCTTGTAGCTGCTTATACTTCCAAAACTAAAAGAAACCTAAGCATCTTTTCCAAGAAAGCATAACAAAATAAAGATTAATTTCAGGCAAAACAAAGTTAACTCGAATGACTATATAGAAATTATCCTGAAATACAATTCCAATCTTCCATCTGCTTTTACTTTTTAAGATATCAAAGTAGTTTAAAGCTTGTAGCTGCTTATACTTCCAAAACTAAAAGAAACCTAAGCATCTTTTCCAAGAAAGCATAACAAAATAAAGATTAATTTCAGGCAAAACAAAGTTCACTCAAATGACTATACAGAAATTATCCTCAAATACCTTTCCAATCTTCAATCTGCTTTTACTTTTTAAGATAGCAAAGAAGTTTAAAGTTTATAAGTACTCAATAAGTTTAAAACCAAAAAATTATCACTTGTTCTATGTTTGTTGTCTATGTTGTTATCACTTCTAGATTAATTTAAAACAAAGCATTATTAATTTGAATTATTTTGAGAAATTCCTTAGTTTACAATTTAATATTTTATCTCCTTTGACGTTTTAGAACACCAGAAAAATTTAAAGCTTGTAAGTACTCATTAAGTTTAAAATTTAAAGCTTCTTAGCTTTTTTCGAGTTTTTTCGATATAAATAAAACAAGTATTTCTCTCAAGTTACCTGCAGATTTCGGTCAAACATTGTAAATTTTGCCATCGGGTTATTAATTAACTAATAATTTATAGTTTTATATATTTAATTAATTGTTTTTATTTTTTATTATTTATTATTAATTTTTATATAAAAAGAGAAGAAAATATGTGTCACTTATGAGACTCGAACCCGTCTTCGCATCCTTACTCCAATGCTCTGTCTGTATTAAGAACTTTGTCTTTGTTTACTTGATGTATCTTGAAAGCAAATAATATTAAAGGAAACATTGCTGTTAGGTTGGCGTTTATTGTTATTGACAATTCAATTTGTGCAGTTGTTTCTTAAACTTTTTCACGTCCTACAATCAATGAATCATGAATGCTAAATCACAATGAACTTTCTTCTTCTTTTTTGGTAAAAAAAGAGTGTACGACAAATTTGAGTAAATTGATACATCAGAACAGTTCTTTCGAGCCTTTCCGGGCAATCCGTTTCGTGGGTGGCTCGCGTGCCTAACGATCCGCCGGTACGTTTTAATGTATGAAGTGTGCCGAATCCCATTTCTGACTTTAGGAGACGTCAATTATAATATTTCGGATATGAAATAGTTTCCATTTTAATATTTTATTTCCCCCTGACCTGATTCGAGAAAACCCGGAGTGGTCAAGTGACAAAACCCGAAAGATTCTTTGAAGCACAATGACGACCTGAACTATATTACATGGTTAAAAAAAAACCTTCAGTTACAGGCAAAATCACGAAAATGATCAGTGATTTAATGACAGACAAAATTACCCTCTTCAAAGAACACGATAGAAGCTTAAAAACTAACTTACATCACACCAGGCCCTATCTCAAGATCTTTAAATAATCCTTATAAACTAAACAATAACGACAATGAAATTTCATATTTCACCTGTTTTTAATGAAAGCATTATAATGAATAAAGTTTAAAATGGCCAAAGATAAAGGTGCTCATGTTCCAATAAATCTCATTCCTTTAAATTTTGAAATTTGGCTCTATTCTTTGTCCACAAAATTGCATTTTAACAAATCCTTCCTTTAGAAAAAAATATAATTTGTAATAAATAAAGTAAACCGTATTATTGATCAGTTTGGTTCTAACAAACAGCGAGGATGGCAGATTAGAACGATCAAATTATCACACATAGCACGATATTTTTTAAAGTAACGATTTATGATGTGGTTCCATATAATACGAGGTCAACTTGGTTTATCAACTGTCTCTAAGAAATTATAAAAATTCTTTCAGTTTTAAACTTAATAAGCCACTGCATGCTTTTAATTTCTTTATTGACCTAAAGCGTCATGAAATTGAGCTTGTTATATGAGTTTTTCGAAAATATGCTGAGAATGCTTTCAGTTTTACGTTTTGTACCTTAGTCTTTGATAATTTAAAAACTGAAAGAAGATGAAAAAGTAAATTCTATCCCAACTAATTTCTTTTGATCGTTCAAACAATTCTGTTTTATTATTTTATTTTAATTAATTATACTTTTAATCTAAGGTTTTGGTTGAGATGAAAAAACAAGTGTGTCTAGCGGGATTCGAACCCACGACCTTCGGCTAAGCCATCATTTCAACCAAGACTTTAGATTAAAGTTACAATTAATTGAAATAATTAATATGGTCCGTTACTTCTAAATAAAACTATGGGTTTATTATTTTAATTGAACCAAGTTGAATTGTATTTTCTTAAAGAAATGCTTATAATTCTTTCAGTTTTTAACTTAATTAAGCAGTTTCAAGTTTTAAATTTATTTGATAAACAAAAAGTCAAAGCAGAAAGAAGATTAAATTGTATACCCAGTAATTTTTTTAAAACATTCAAGTCAATTTTGTCGTATTAATCTATATTCTGTAATCTTATCTTGTGAAAAAATCTTAAAATTATTTTAATTTTGAACGAAATAAGCAGTTCCAAATTGTAAACGTGTTCGATATCCTAAAACATCAAAACAGATGGAAGTGTAAATGCAATTTCAATCTATTTCTTTTAATCATTCAACGAATTCTTCTTTACTATTAATCAAATAATATTTAGTTGCTTTTCTTAAATAAGTGCTAAAAATTGTTTTAATTTTTGACTTAATTAAGCACTTGCAAGCTATAAACTTATGTAATAACTACTAAAGTTAAAATAGACGAACGAGTGTAAATTATATAATGAATTGTATCGCAGCCATTTTCTTTCGATCGTTCACATAATTCTGCTTTATTATTTAATTAAACGATACATATTTTCTGAAAGGAATTCTAAGAATTATTTTAGTTTTTGACTTATTAAGCAGTCGTAAGCTTTAAACTTCTTTGATAACCTAAAAATTCAAAGCCGACGGAAGAATAAAATGTATACCAACCAATTTCTTTCGATCGTTCACATAATTCTGCTTTCCTATTTAATTAGACGATATTTAGTTGTATTTTCTGAAAAAAATATTAAGAATTATTTTAGTTTTTGACTTATTGCAAGCTTTTTTGATAACTAAAAAGTCAAAGCAGAGTAAATTGTTACTCCACCATTGGTTTTTGTTTTCGGTCGTTCAACGATTTCAGCTTTATTATTATTAATTAGATGATATTTAGTTACTTTTTCTTAAAGAATTGCTAAGAATTCTTTTATTTTTGACTTTATTAAGTAGTTGCAAGCTACAAACTTATGTATTAACCACTAAAGTCAAAACAGATGGAGGAGTGTAAATTTTTTTCCAATAATTCTCTTTTAATCTTTCAAAGATTTATCTTTTATTATTTAATTAACTAACATATATGTTCTATTTTCTTTAAGAAATGTTAGGAATTCTTTTTTTGGTTTTTGACTTAACTAAGCAGTTGCAAGCTTTGAACTTATTTGATAACCGAAAAAGTCATAACGGAAGGAAGAGTAAATTGTAACCTAACCATTTGTTTTTATTTTCTGGTTTCCGAATTCTGCTTTATTATTATTAATTATATGATATTTAGTTACTTTTTCTTTTAAAAAAATACTAACAATTCTTTTAGTTTTTTACTTAACTAAGCAGTTGCACGCTTTGAACTTATTTGATAACCGAAAAAGTCATAACATAAGGAAGAGTAAATTGTAACCTAACCGTTTGGTTTTGTTTTCTGGTCTCCGAATTCTGCTTTATTATTATTAATTATATGATATTTAGTTACTTTTTCTTTTTTAAAAAATCCTAGCAATTCTTTTAGTTTTTGACTTAATTAAGCAGTTGCAAGCTTTACACTTTTTTGATAATTAAAAAGTAAAAGCGATGAAAGAATAATTGTATAGTAATTGTCTGATGACTACAAAGTTAAGAAGGTTTATGATTGATGGTTATTAAGTTAATGGATGATTTTTAAAAACATAATAAACTCATAAGTTGCGTATCCAAAAACTTCTCCCGTCCATAGTAGCCATGTAGCAAATTGCCAAGCTACAAAGTATAAACGACCAGGGCTTAAATTGCCGTTGAAATCAAACCTATAGATTCGATGAGGTAGCAACGTAAACTGATCGATTAAAGCTCTGGTCAGCCTTTAACTGAATTTTATCCGGCGGCCTCGGCCACCCGCAAATCTCAGCTTTTGTCTCGTACCAAATTGATATTTTCGTCCCTTATTCGATAGCGAAAGAAAATAATATTGTTGACGATTTGTCCATAAATAGGTCAAGATGGATGACCGGTCTGACTAATGCTACCTTCGTGCACTTAAGCTTTTTATTTATACTGTTCCGTCTAGCAACAATGATTTAGGACTCGATCCTTTATCATTAAAGATCATCGGAATTTCAGAACATAAATCAACTTAGTTCATAAACTATCATAAACTGAAGAAATTAAACCAGCTTGTCTTGCATAAGCATTTTATTTATGGGTGAACAAATCATTGGATTTAGAATCGAAAAATATATTGAAAAGTCTGCCAAGTGTGATTTATTCTTCATTAGATCTTCACGATAATGGTGAAAATTTATTAGCCTCTTTTTCCACCTCCAACGCCCAAACACGCAAAAAAAACGTTTATTTTTCCACGTTTGTCATAACGTCCTTTTCAGTTTCCCACGTCCGCAAGTCGTTCGAGACGTCGATTCGCCAGGAATTCAATCCAACTTAGTTTTTAGAAAGGGCATTAACAAAACTGAATTACTTCGGGCCCCATTCAGAGTTTGAAACGCAATTCAACTCCGATTCAACCTTTCCGTGAAAAGTTTATGCATATTCTCCCTCTGACGCTTCCTAACAACTAGACAGAAATAAAAGAATTGTAACATCAAAAGTTCTTTTTCTCCTGCTATTGAACTTAATTTAGCCATTACACAATTTCAATGGAAACAAAACATTACTCAACACACAGCGGTCTTGAGTGTTTAACCTACTCAACGCCTCAGAAAGAAAATATTACATTTATGTTTTAACAAACCATAATTTATGAACATCTCATTCGTTTTCCAAAGCAGTATTGATGCTTGAAGTTTTAATTTGCCAGGGCACTCCAAATGCCTTGTTTTCTTTAAATAAACCAAATTCACCGAGGGTCAATACATTGCTATTTTCCTTACCTAAGAAAATAGAAAAAAGTAGACATAGTTTATTAAAATGGAAACAAGATGTAAAGTCGCTTCTGTAGAAAGTCTCAGTTTTGCTATGGGTGTTAGAATTAACAAGAAAGTGTGCTTAATACCTTGTCTTCTGCTCTAAAAATGTATTTTTTGATAGTGTCTCTATCCTGCAGATTCAAGTTGTGTTAGCGGCGAAGCAGCTCCTTGGTTTAACAGTTTAGTACCATCTTTAAGATGGCATCTGATGCGCTGATGTCTGCTGGCTGTTGGTCATTCTATATCTGTATATTTATTTTACTTTAAACTTGCATATTAGCCAAAGTAGGTACTTGTTTCATAATACATATGTTGTTGGAGGGAACTTTGGAAAAAAGAGCTGAGGTGATCGCCAAATCCAACCCACGTGCCAAGAGTCTATCATGCTGACCGCTGATCTATTTAAATAAAGAACATCTTAATTTTCTCACTATCTTTCACCACTTAGGTTTATTAAGTTTTGTACATACTTGGATATTTTAGTCATGTCCAACAATTTGAAGTCATGAGCGTTGGATATTCATTAGAATGGTTTTGCCTTTCCGTGAAGTTTTATTCCCTACAGATAATTGTTTATCATAAATTTTTTATTTATGGTATTTCAATAAAATCAAACAAATATAGCAATGAGTATGACATAACTAATCAGTATAATTATTATCAACAAGAGCAAATTATTATAGTTCAATTAATAATTAAGACTTAATTTTTCTTTTTTTCCAGGAAAAGCGAATTCCTTGGGTGCATGTCATTTGCAGTGAAGCATGTTGTTAAAAAGGTAAATTCATTTTGTATCCCTCCGTAAATTGCTTAAATTAGATATAGTGATTTAAGAGCTTTTTAGACATTTCAAAGGTTTCTCGACGGCCATCAGTTGAGCAAGTCATCGTAACAAACTTTCAAAGGTTTACAATGTGAAGTTAATTTGTATGGTTTTATTTTCAGGAAATAAATGGTTCATATCGCCTCCTGTCCCAAAGCTCTGGACGAGTCAAAAATGTTCCAGCGATGACAAATTCTGAAAACCTTTGGAACAACCAAACAGGTAGGTTTTTGTTGTAATTTGAATTAAACAGATTTAACCTGAACTCACCTTAAATTTTTTAATTTATTTTATTATCCTTACATCCCTATACAACATAACAGTTTTTATTGTTCAACCACTTGAATAATTAACCATGATTATGATTTTTCATATGTAAAACACAAAGCAAAATATGAATAATTTAATATAAAAATTAAAAAATAAATTCGGTCAATACCGATTTAACCTAAACTCACCTTAAATTTTTAAATTTCTTTTATTATCCATACAACCCTATACAACATAACAGTTTTTATTGTTCAACCACTTGAATAATTAACCATGATTATGATTTTTCATGTGTAAAACACAAAGCAAAATATGAATAATTTAATATAAAAATTAGAAAATAAATTCGGTCAATATCGATTTAACCTAAACTCACCTTAAATTTTTAAATTTTGTTTATTATCCTTACATCCCTATACAACATAACAGTTTTTACTGTTCAACCGCTTGAATAACAAACCATGATTACGATTGACGGCATTTTGCCATCTTCAGTTGGTCCAGGTTTATAACCATGCGGTAATCATGGAAAAATTTCACAAACAGAAGTAAGTTAAAGTAAAAATTTTAACAATTAGCTTATAAACCACATTACGAACTTAAGTGTAAAAAAATTACTTTGTTGCTTTATACCAAAATGTTTTAGATAAAATATTAGGTAATATGTAGATTTTGTTATTAATGCTATTTTAAAAGTTTGGATTGATTTTGAATATACTGGGAATTTTGATATTAAGATATTTTTATAAGGTTTTATCTTTTATTTGATTCTTGCTTAATGTGTTTTAATTTTTTTTTTTATAGAAGTAATGGCTAATCAGTCTGAATCTAGCGTGGAAGAATTAATTAGCGTGGATGGATCTATTGTTGGAGCACCAATAGATACTTGTGAGTTTCACTTTTATGTTTTATTTTAAATCAATTTTTCACTTGTTATAATCTGGAAATTTTATTTTCAATCAGTTAAAGAAAGGAGAAGAAAGTCTACAAAAAAAGAAATGGAAAGAGGTAAGAATACATCAACATAAATTCGTTAATCAAGATTTTTAACATTCGAATTGTTTTCCCACAGTGCATGAAGACCAGATATTTCTCAGGCATTTGGAGCTGGACCCTCTGGAGGACTCTGTGACAGGAAGCCCAAAAGGAGGTCGAACACCATTCACAACAACAAGAACCCTCAATAGACAGCCTGGATCCAGTTATGGTTTCTCGATAGCATGGACTCACCCTCCGAGGTAAATCTTGAAACCTTTTATACTTCACATATTTAGCATTGAGGTATAAAGTCTATGTTGCTTAGAATAATGATGTTTATTTTTTATGTAAATATTTGAATTTAATAATTCTTTTGAACAGGGTAGAGAGGGTGGAGTCTGGATTGCCAGCAGACCAGGCAGGCCTTAGACCCGGAGACTATGTTATTTTCGTCGGGAAAACTAATGTAGTCACTCTGCAAGAAGAAGAGATTCTCCAGATCATAAAGTCAGTTTGCTTTTTAACAGTGTTTTGTTCAACAATTTGTCATTCATTTTATTTATTCATTTGCTTTCTCATGTAGGTCATCTGGTAACAAGCTAGTGCTAGAAGTGTACAGGAAGCCTGTCGGTGGTTCCAGACCAGTGCCTCCTACTGGAACGCAAGCAAGATCCTCGACAGCATGCTCTGCAGCTACAACTGCGACTGCAACTGCATCCATTGAAATCACAAAACGGAGGCTCCACCTGCCACAAGTCACTTTCAACAGTGAGGTTGGTTCTGGAGTATTAGTCTGATGTTAGCGAAATCCACCTGTTTCACAGCTCTAGTCTACGTTTAGAAACATTCGGTGTTTTTCTTGTTTAGCTGAGATTTTGTTTTTTGTTTGAAAATATTAACTTTTATTTATTAATAAAATTATGTGAATTTAGTTTATTTTATGTTATGTTTTTTTTTTCTTGACATTTTGTATAGTCCAGTTTTTATCTGGCTTTCATTAAAACATTTAGTTGTAATTTTATGTTCCTAACTTTAAATTAGTTTATATTATTAACATGGCCAGTAAAATATGTTATAGCGTATATTTTTAGCTTTTAGATGTTTACTATTTCTTTAATTATTATTTATTTATGAACAACTAGTTTTAATTATTGATAAGTTATTTGCCATTAACTCTCAGGAAATACAAATTTTTCACTTTAACTAGTTTTAGCGAATAGTTAACAAATTAATAATATTTTCAATATAGTTGCAGACCCCTTTTCACTTGAGCTTATTTGTCATTGTAAAGAATTTCCCTAAATGCTGTGATTCTTTATTTAATTTAATTATTTATTTTTATTTTTTAAGTCACGTTTTTTGTTGATTTTTTTTTTTTGTCAAAAGACCTTTTTTGTATTTTAATGTCATGTAATTTTCTTTAACAATGAAATTTTATGTTGTTATTAACTTTTTATTTTATTTTATACCTTTTACAACTATCATTTCTTTTTTGTCCTTTAACACTTGCTTTAAATCAGGAAAAAGTCATAAGTCTTTAAAACTCAACATAATCAACACTCATAAAATAACAATAAAAGTTCTTAAATTGCTCCAATAATGCAAAGACAAGAAATTGAGAGAGAGAAACGGATTTAGTTTTATGCCAAAAAACGAACAAGAAACATACAGTTGCATAAAAAAAAAATGGTGTTTAAAAAAAAAAGAAATGTAAAGAGAAACAGACATATTTGTAAGAAAAGAGAAGAAATGCAGAAAGAAAGAAACAGATTGTTATGTAAAGAAATGTAATAGACAGCGTTTCCCACAAAGAGGAGAAATAGAGAGAGAAACAAACAGTGTTTCATGCAACAAAAAAAAAAAAAAAAAAAAGAGAGAGAGAGAGAGGCGACAGAGAAAAGAGTGGCAGAAAAAAGAAAGAGAGAGAGGGGGAGAGGGAGAGAGAGAGAAAGAAAGAGAGAGAAACTATCTGGCACAAGGCAAATAAATTTAGGTATAAAAAAGTAACACGAAAAGAAGAAAAGCCTAGAAAAATGGAATTGTGGTGAGAGAGAGGAGAGAATTTCTAAGAGTAGTTATACTTAACTAGTATTTTATTATAGTTTGTAACTACCAAATTCAGCTTTGAATAAAACCCTTTTTATTATATAAATTAGTTTGTACTAAATTGTAAAATTTGTAGTTTTACATTACATCATTTAGGGCTCCAAAAGTCATTTAAATTGTTAATTTGTCCATAATGATCTTGACACAGAAAAAATTTATTATATTTTATCTAGCCTTTTCCATTAATAAAACAAACCTTTTAATAGGAACTCTGTAAGAGATTGACCTTAACTTTTACATCTAATATACTCCAGTTTTTTTTGTTATTTTTTGCTAACAAATGTAATCTTGCTTAAGAAATACAACTAAATGTGTTTAATACTTATTATATTATTTAGTTAAACAGAAGGTCAATCAATATGTTTAATCGGTTGATTGTTCATTGATTATCTGATCAAGCAATTCTAAGCACAAGTTTTTTTAACAGAAGTTGAATACTTTCTGATCATTTAGAAAGTTTTTACCCATTAATAAATGCAATTTTTTTTTTAAATTTAGTTATATTTCTTATTTTATTTGACAGTAATGTTAATTTTCAAAAATTTTAATAATAAATGATTTATTTAAAAGAAGTTTAAGTCTAATTAATAATAATGATATATTGTAAAATAGAATTGTTGTAATAATTTTGTCTGGATATTCAGAAGAAATCAGCATTTGAACTATCAGTCCAGCAGTATCTTTTCTATTGAAAGCAATTAAGTTGGTTTCCAATGGCAACTCTTAACAGGCTATGAGGCCATTCACTGCACAAATATGAAAGAATCCATACACCTCCGGCATTTCTCGGCATCCGCTTTACCACCATTGGAACGATATCCAGGGTAAACGGCTTGTTAAAACGGTCAAACGGTCTTTTTTCCAGATCTTCATTTTAGAAATATGGACGACAGGGGAGAACAACGAAAGTCGTTCTTTTGGTTGCCCGTGAGATCATCTTCCGTGAGATTTTATTTTCTTGATATAAGCACCCATAGTTCTCATAGAGCATAGTTGAAGATGTAGATTATAGAAGTAGACTTTACCTCTGTTCAGAAGTATGTCAAATCAATAAAACAAATCAGGTCAGAAAATGAAGAACAAAGTGGGGCATATTGGTCCAAAACTTTTTATTTTAAAATTATAGAAGTTCATTTCATCTATTTCATTCAATTGAGTTTTGAAAATATGTTTTTTAACTGGAATATTAAAGGAGAATTTGTTCTATTCATCACCATAATATAAAAAGTCTTCGTCTATTCTAGAAAATGTTCCAGGATCCATTATAAACTACAGATAAAATGTTTGATTGAAACCATATTTAAACTATGTTTTTGTGCAAAACAAAACTGAATTTTATCCCCAGAGCAACCCACTGAGCGACGAGGAATGCAGGAAAAGGAGCGTGTACCAACTGCTTGGAAAGGAGCAGCAGTATGCACTGAGCTTGCAGTTTGGAATCGCCAGATTCATGCTTCCACTGTCAGAGAGAAAGGACGTCATCACGCAGAATGAGCACACGATCCTGTTCCAGAACACTCAAGAGGTAATGACAAACAAAAACATCGTAAATGTGCAATAATTTTAAAGAGTATTTTATATTCAGCTCCTGAGGCATACAGAGGATATACTCGAGTTGTATGTTCAGGATGAGACTTTAGGACAATCATTAGGAAGAATTTATCAAAAAAAGGTAAGCTAGGCATTAAAAAATCTTCCATGGTTTAATTATATTTGTGAAATTGTTAAATTTGCATGGATTAAGTAATAATTTTCATTTTAACAACAATTTTATCATTTTAAGCAATTTTATGGTTTTTGTTTTAAAGCTCAATGCAATAAACAGTGCATATAGGAGGTACTGCGTGGGGTTGAAAAAGGCTGACTGCCTCCTCGTAGAAAAGACTAGGAATTCGACGTTTATGAAAATGGTAACTGAGCCACCAATACCACGCAGAAGGCCTGATCTGACAACTTTCATCCACAAACCTCTAGAGGTAAATGAAACTATAAATTAAAAAAAAATAACAAAAGTTAATATTTTTTGTTTTGCTCCATCTCGGATTTCAGCATTACCGGGAGATGCTGAAACTTTTGCAGACAACTTTAGCAAACACTAAGGTCAAGGATGAGGATTATGTAGCGCTTTCGAAAGTTGTTCATGACATGCAGGTAGTTTTATGTTTTTTAATCTTTTTCATCGACAGTATTTAATAATTACGAATGTAAATAAAATTTATTTTATTTTACTTATTTTTTATTATTTTTTTATTTTTTACTTCAGGCAACTTATAGAGAGATAACAGTCGAATCTGGACTAATGGAACCGGATGGTGAAGGCCGGCCATTGCTTTCACTTCAAGACCTGGAGAGCAGACTTGTGTTCACTAGATGTAAAGTAAGTTTTAAAACTTAAGAATAAGTAAGTGAATAATAAAAAAAAAGAATTTGGATAATAATCCATTTGGGTTTCTTCTAGCCATTTGTATTGAGTGCTCCAGGCCGACAGTGGATTTTTGGTGGTGACCTGAGCCGCGTCGAGGGCAGGGCTGTACGCCCGTTCTGGGCTCTGCTTTTCACAGATCTTCTCCTCTTTGCCAAAGTAAGCAGGGACAGGGTAATATTTGTGACTGAGGAGCCCCTACCGCTCAACATGGTCAGCCAAGCATTGTTCTCGATAAGAAAAAAAGGTATGTAACATAATCTGCAGATAAATTGTTATATGTGAGGTGAGGAACTCATTTGATTATCTTGATCTACTAAATTCTCACTAGCAATGTCAAAATGTGGTACAACAAGTCTGATCAACAAATCAAGCAATAAACGGCAGATCCAGATGATCAGGATGACCAAACAAGAAAAATATTGTTTATAAAGATTATACTAGTTAAAGATAGTCAAAGAACAAACAGTACAGAGATAGTGTATTCTAAATATTATAAAATATATCGTGCCATCACAATGCTCTTTAAAATTATAAAGTTAGCAGCTTGACTGCCGATTTGCTCAAATTTGTCTCATCTTAAGCACTTAATTACAAATCTACCACCTAATCTTGTGCCCTCCTGATAATAACAAATTAATTTTTAAATTAGTAGTAGCAGTATGAATGTATTATTTATGAGCCAATAAACATCTAATGATCGCCAGTATTTTGCACAATAAATGAAAAAATTCGGAAAATGAATAAAAATTTTTACATGAGATTAGAGTTACAAAGCATGAATGGCAATGGCCATGGCCGTCTGTCAAGTTGCTGGTAAATTAATTAATTCATTAATTTTACACACACACACACACACACATATGTATATATATATTTTTTTTTTCTTTTTTTTTTTTTCTTTTAAACTTACTACTTTTTAATCATCGAAATCTGCAATCATATATTTTTTGTATTTCAAAGTTTATGCAAGAAATTAGAAATTTTATTGTATGAACCCAATCAATTCCGCCATTAAAAATATTTACTACCTCGGTTGTATCTAATTGCTCTTTCCCTGAATGTATTTTCCTGAACTCTGGACTCCTAAGCACTGGAAATTTATCCAGAAAGTGCACAGTGTCCTCTGGAACATTGACATTGCACATTGAGCAAGTAAAGTTCAAATCACTCCTCCAAAACTAGCAGCTCAATCGAATGAGTTTTCCCCTCACTCTAATCATTAATGACTTGCCATCAATATTAATATTTTTTCAATTAATTAATATTTATGTAAGGTATTGGTTGAGAAAAAATTTAATTAATTGAAATAAGTTATATGGTCAATCGGACCACCAAATCTAATGGATTGATACTTTTATTTATATATTGATTACCTTGGTCTAATCTATGGTAAACATTATCATTAGCCCTAGTCACCATATCATTCCTTAGATTCACCTTTAGATTGTTTAGCAAATTTGTACAACTGAGTGCTATTACAGTCCAATTTTTTTTTTTTTTTTTTTTTTTTTTTTTTTTTTTTTTTTTTTCAACAATCTGATTCCTAAATTATATAAGCTCAAATTTTCACATCCATGTTCATACTCAGTTTGAAGCCGATCACTTCACACAGCTCTCTGAAAATTCCAGCTTTTGTGTAATTTACAATAAATTATCAGCAGGAGAATCACCCGCCTTGGGTATTGGCAGTCCAGGAACAAACCTCCGTCTTATCCCTCAAGCCACCGAGGTAGCTCCAAAGGCTATCAACAGCTAGGTCATTTCAATACCCCAACGCAATCAGCCCCCAAATCCAAACCCACTCTTAAATACTTTTGTTTCTATTTACATACCACTGAATACGCTGAAAAGTGGAACCTTTGTGTCAATTTAGAAAAGAATAAAATCATTATGTTTAGAAAGAGTGGAGGAAAGAAGTGTTCAAATCATAAATGGCTGTATAAGAACATGCAATTCATAAATAGTTCTACACTAAACTTCAAACCTTGACTTGATCAAAAACTGCTAGCAGGAAAATGGTGTATCAGAACTGTTTTTAAGGATTTCATAATGAATAAGCACATAAAGGTGTTTCGGTGGAGGACAGTAATCCGAAGTAAAAACATTATTATTTTTGTTTAAAAATACCTTTTGCAAACAATTTTGTAAACCTAATCTAACCTAAATCTAAACCATGTAAACCTAATCTACTGATCAATTAGCTTGTTCTTTCATTCTATACAGCTGTTTAAATGTAGTATAATATTATATACTGGTCAATATTAATATTTGGGCCTTTAATTTTATAATAGAATGATATCAATGATAGGTATGTGCATAACAATCCTACACCCGTAATATGTAAAGAGTGTCACATGCAGTCGTTAGGGGTTAAGTTAGGGTAATTAATGAGGTTAGATCTAGTAGGTCCATCTTCAATGAGTTTTGTATCAATACCTGCACTAGCCTCTATATCTACAACTGTGATTGGTTTTGCTCTGCGCCTCCAGTATCTCCAGGCGATGCCAGTATTGCTATTTCCATATAAAATATGTTTGACTAGCGATCCCCGAAGGGCTAGCCCGAGGTACCTGGATAATCCAAATTTGGAGTACAGGAAAAACCCATTTGTTATAACCCTGATTATGAATGTTATACTATCGATGATAAATAATGTCATAGCGAAACCACCTATGTATCTTACAACAGAAGAAAACCAGCCATATAACGTATCTATGATGGATGTTTCCACCTGTGTCAACAAGGTCGTTGTGTTGAAACTTCTCGTGAAGTCTAGAATTTGACCGCTATGATACGTGGTTCCAGACATCTTATATGCCAAATTGTATTGGATAGCCTGTTGTTCCGTAGGAATAGACACCGCTTCTTTATATGCTAATAATTGTGATTTAGTGAGATAACCAAGTGGTTTAGAAGACTGGCTATTGCCGTAGGCCCGAGTATCCAGATCTCCTGAAGTAAGCTGTACAGGTTGTCATGGAGGGAACGGATCCTCTCCTATCTTAACCCATACATTGTCTATGTTGAACATAGTGGGAGTGTGTATAGAACAAGGTAATGGAGTCCCAATATTGACGATAATACTGATAATGGTTTTAGGAACTTGCTCTCATTTGTACAATTAACAGGAAGTTCATTATAACAACCTTCTGTGTGACGTATATTACACATAACCGCTTTGCACTGAAGGATATGCACTACTTCACCTCTAACTATTGCTGTGTACCCTTGCGATTTAATGTAAGTACATGCGAATTCTTCTGGATTTGTGCGAGCAAGGGTCAGAGATAGCATTAATGAATTTCTAGACAACTCACAGTATCTTTTGGTAAACAACGTATATAAGTCAGTGGTTCTGTTAGCGACATATCTTTCTACGTATATAAATTTCAAATTGGTGTTAAGGAATGTGTCTATATCCGCGTTTTCTAATTTAGAATGTAATTTCAAAAAAGGGTTATCACTCATTAGCACCAGTAATTCCTCATGCTCAGTCATATAACCATGTGTCTCACATGTGACTACTGGTTCCTTCAGACTAAGAGCAAAACGTTTGTCCTTGTCTTCAACAATAAGTACTCTATTGTCACCATTGGTAGTTATATTGCCAGTACCTTTAAAGACTAGAACAGTTCCATAACAAAGAAAAGTTTTAAAAAAAGGAAAGAAAAAGGCAACACTTGCAAGCTTCAAAAATTAACATAAAATATTGTTTGCAAAAGGTATTTTTAAACATAAAAAAAGACAAAAATAATAATGTTTTTCCTTCGAATCACTGTCCTCCACCGAAACACAAATAAGTGAAATTTCCACTCTCCTGGAAGACGTGCGAGCTCTAATATTGGGTGGTGTTGGAGGTAAAGGAAGATGCCTCGCTCATGCAGTCCAGACTCCAATGTCGGGCGGTGTTGATAGTAAAAGAAAAAAAAAGCCTCGTTATGATATTTTCAATAGGTTTGTTGTCAACTGTCTGCTGGCCAGCGCAAAACTAAAAAACTTCTCATCCGATCATCTTCATCGGAAGGTGAGGGTTATCTCTGATTGCGCCTTAAATTGGGTGGCTTTCCTACACACTCTCTATATAGAGCCAAGGAATTGCACCCTTCAACTAGGTGGGACACATCGAGCAAGCTTTCCCTATAAGCCAGAAACATACACAAGCTTTGGCTCAAAAGGGTTTGTGTGCATCCTAGCATGTCCACCTTAATTGGGTGAGAATGACCCTTACTCAGGTTCTCCCAGGTGACATATTGACAATGCTCTTCATGTGCGAGACTAACTAAATTTTATTTCTTGTCTTATTTAACAAAGGGAATTTTTCTCAATGGTAATGTTGAAATTTCTTAAAATACTTACAAAACTGCTTTAAAATAGAATAATTTTTTTTAATGTTATACATTTGTTCATTTATTTATTGTATTTATGTTCAAATGTATATTTTGATTAATATTTTTTTGATAATTTAAAAAATTCAATTTATTATTTACTATTGCTTTTTTATAGCAACGGAATTCAGACTTTTAATAAGTACAAGCCCTCCTGGAGAAGAAAGCCCGGCTGTGGGAGGGTGCGCTGATCTTCCTCTGACCAGGACACCGAGGAAAGGGCCAAGGAGGAGAACTGTTGCTCTCAGAGCACCCACGACAGAACTGAAAGCCGTCTGGCAGAATCTGATCCAAAGGCAGATGTAAGTTTACACGTTAATTCATCCATGAGTGTATTATTTTCATATTTTCGCCTTTGTAGAATATACGTGAACACGGCTAGGGGAGGAACTCCGGCTAGCAGCCCGATGGATTCGCCCGACCCTCTAACTGCCGATTCGCTCGAGTCTGTCTCAATGAAGCGACAGGTACTTGGAAATCTACCACCTAATCCCGCGCCCTCCTGATGTTTAGCCCCACATCTTAACAGATGTTGTAGCCCCACGAGGTTCTAAACTTCATTTTCGAATGATATGAGAAAATTTGTGCCAATCAATATTAACAACAAAAAAAAAAGAGGAAAAAAGTGTTTTTTCTAAAAGAAACTGAAAAAAGTGTATTTTATGACATTTTTGCTATAAACCCTTTAGTTCTATAAGAAGCATATAAAATACTGCTTGAAGTGTCTGTCCATTAATGTTCTAATAGTTCATTATGAACAAAATGCTTATTTTAGTAATAGAAGATGCAAGCTTTGTATTTTTATAAACCAAAAAATCTTTTTTCCTTAAATTAAAAGGAAAATATTACTGTATACTTAAAGCAAACATATCTGTGTGAAAAACACTGTTGTCTTAGGATTAATTATTAAAATATTATACTCCTAAGTGAATAACTTTGTAGATGTACTTGTAGATATTCATTGGCTTATATTTTAAAACCAATTGTCATACTCGTTATTCATTAAACATTTATATACTTTACAATTATTTTGAACTAATTCATTTTCATATAAACCAAGACTAGATTTAAAAGGACTCTCGCTAAGCTTGCACATTTATAAATTATAAAAAAAAATTCATTGAAGCGCATTCTTTTGAAATTTATTATTTATTCTGTATTTGATTTTTGTTTTTTTTTTATAGATTTTTAATTAATTTTAATTAATTGACATTAAATTAATACTATATTTCAAAGAAAGTTATGCATCATTTTTTAATTAGATAAATATTGAAGTTGATGTTTTAGACTTTATCAAAACAGCATCTTTTCAACATGTTATTGACGCCATTGGAATTATTTCACTATCATCCAAACTTTTAAAAAATTTTTATAATATAGTCATAGATTATATTTTTAAAATTGTTTAGAATTGTATGTAGACAATTTAATGAATACTCTTAATAATGAATACTCTTACATTATTACTGTAATTAACTTTTTTAAAAAGAGATACAAGGTTAAAAGTGTTTTTTTTTAATCTGTCCATACAAAACAAAACGAGAATTTGTAAAAAAAAACTTTGAATTATCGCAAAATAAAATAACAATGGAAAAAAAGGACTGTTTTTCTTTTGAGAGATAATCAGCATTCCAGGCCAGCGGAATAAAAGATGGAATATGGAGCTGAATCCACCGACGCGGGCTGTGTTGGACTGATGTAAATACGCCTGCGTATTTATGTTGCATGTGAAACAAAAAAAAACACTTATGTGGCATCATTTTCTGTCAAATTGCTGCATGTTGATTCTTATTCAAGATTATTATACTACTGACTTTTTTTTTAATATTTAGCAACTCATGTTTTAGAAAACATAAGTTTAAAACACAAGTTTAATTAGTTAATTTCAATAGATTGGTTTATTTTAAATATATAAATTGGACTTATATAAAGAGATTTAGTTATTTGTGAATATCAGTACAAATAAAACCTATAAAAAACTTGGTAGAAATAGGATATTTTTAATTATTAAGAATTGTAGAACTAATTTTTTTTAATAAGCAAAAAAATGCAGTTTTAGATTAATTAGTAGAATTATATTTAAATAAATATTCTAGAATAGGCAAAACATAGATGTTAAAAATTTAACAAATAATATAATTTGATGTTAGGGTTTTCTTAAGAAATCACTTTTATTTCTTTAATTTAAAAAATAATTAGTTTGTGCCACTATTGACTGAAACTATATTTTACAGGTTCCAGAGCTGACTGAAAAACCCGGTGTTGTCGACCTGATAGACCATCGATGCCGACAGTTAGGAAAGACAGGAGTTAGTAAAGAAAGTGCTATGCATTTGGCACAATGGATGAAAGGACAATTAGGGGACGGTTCGCCTGAAACCGAATCCGAGCCGGAAATTTGGTCACCGAGCGCATTGAGAAGAAGAGCTGCGACCATGAAAGGATTGGAGGGAGGGATTCTGCCTATTCAGAGGAGCATAAGCCGATGCGAAGAAATTGAAATATCTGATCATGAACAGAGTACTTCTGACAGCCAGGTAGCAGTTTTCAATCTAAATTTTATTAAACTTATCTATACTCTTTTATATAAAAATTTTTGTTTTGTTTTTGCTGTTTAGAATACGGTGAAATCTACATCTGGCAACTCAGAGAAGCTGATGGCTGTTTGCCGAAAATGCCACAAGACTTGTCTTCCAAATAATAAAAATAACAGCAGCGCTGTAGTAGATATTAATGCAAATGCGGCGAGGGAGGCGTTCACCGATGAGAACAACTGGGGTATCAGTTGCGATGCGAATCTGAGCCCAACTGACCCATTCCTCCCAGTGCCGCATATTTCCGTCCAACCGCCTACACCAACAGCAGGTGGTGTCGCCATCCACACCTCGCACAGTGGCAACAACAACTTCTGGGAAGATTCAGATAGTACAGTCAAGAAGGAGGACAATAGTAACCACAGCAGTCCAAATTTATTTGTAAGGGTTTATTTGTTTTATTGTCTTTGTTTTATATGTATATATTTAAGAAAAATATGTAGTATAAAATTTTAATGTTTTTAGGGTGAGGATAATGAAGGTGAAAGCGATGGCGAGATCGAAGAACCTCCATATCAATCTTTATCACCTTGTGGACTCAAAAGATATGGGACCGTGAGCAGCCTTGAGAAGCTCGATGATGATTCTGATGAGGACACAAGCCGCGGAGATCATGATGAACTTCCCCAAGGTCAAAGCTTCGAATATGTCAATTGTTATCAGAAACAATAAAATATTGCAAAGCACTTTTTATTTTATCGCAATATATTTACTATTAAAATGGATTAAATGAAACTATTTTTATATTGTATAAAGAGCAGATTTAAAGCAATAATTATCTTTAAACAAAAATCTTTTGGGCTATATGAATTTTTTTATAACATCTCTAGTAAGCCATTTTTTAAAAGAGCATGGTTATTTTTAATACTTCATATATTTTTGTAGAAATTTGTTGTGACTGTTTCTTAACATTTTTATCAAAATACATTTATGCATTGAATTTATTTTAAAATTTGTGATTGTTGTGTAAAGAAAAGCATACGCTTCCAAAAGGAGACCACAAAATGCTTGGATACCATTTTTGAATTTTATCATTTTCATCACTTTTTTATTCATTTCATATAGTTTGTTAGTTTTTCAAAAGTATAATGCAAACAGCCAATGTGAGTCGACTCGCACAGGAGTTAAGATGGCAGAGGATGTTGTTTGAGATATGCTGAATCTGGGGCTGTTTCCATAATGTAAGAACCACTCAGCAGTGACAAATCAATACCAATGAAATATTATGTTTGTTTTCGTTGAAGTAGAAACTAACAAACAGATTCTTTAAAATGTTTATTTTTAAGAAAATAAAATAAAATCCATATAAAACGTACAAGTGATCAGCCTTAGCTCGCATTTGACTTATTTTTGCCTTTCTTTCGATATTTTTCACCTATTTTATATTAATGACAAAAGTATAATTTAGTATTTTTGCAAGCCTGTTATCTGCTTGATCTTTATTCTTATTGCATTTGACCCATTATTCCTTTCTGACTGATGTAAAATTGTATTTTTTATTTATTTATTTATTTTTTTTTTTTAGTTCATATTAAACTAAATAATATCTGTCAATTTCAGATGGTACAAACAACCAGCATTTTGAATCAGTTGGGCAATCAATCAGAGGATGGACTGTCCGAGCAGGTACATTTGTTGTTGAAAAAATGGCATTTTTTGAAAGAGTGACTGACGACTCAAAAGGAGTTTCCTTTATCGATAGGTATTGCTAATTTAATAAATTATTAATGTTATAAAGTAACTAATTGATTTTTTTTAGATATTTACGTGGTGATCCAAAACACAATGAGGAACTTTTAGCTACATCGACAAGTTTGGCTGGTGAAGAAGAATGTGAGACTTCCGGTGCTACTTCAGGCGAAGAAGTGTGGGGAACGCCTACCAGCGGAGATTCTGGCCTTACTTCACCGAACACCGAGGTAATGTTAAAACACTATTTTTTTTGCTGTATTTTGTAATAACGTTTTTATTCTAGTTTGCAGAAACGGTGGGATCAGCTTTGGATGATGCAAGGGAACAGTTGATGCTAGACAGGCTGTTGAGCGGGATGAGCATAATGGGAAGCTTAGTGCCTTTATGCCCTGTGACAAGGGGTTTTCCTCAACGAAGACGACTTGATCCTCTTCCCGAAGACGAAGAAGATACCAGTGACTCGACATCGATAGACAACAGCGAAGCAACAAAAAGCTACACAACTGATCAAGTATGTTTTCCAAAATGCAGTTTAGAAATGCAAAGCAAATATTTTTCCTCTATTTTTTTCAATTTTCTCTTTAATTTTTTTTACAATTATTATAATATATTGGGCACGCTTATTTGAGTTTTTTCTCATTTATTCATATTCATTTCTTTTTTATTTTAAAAAACAAACAAAAATTGAAAAAAGTAGAAATCTATATTAACCCCATTTTTTTATTTTATTTGTGTAATAAAAGTGATTGATATGCTGGAAGGGTAATAAGTCTGACAGCTGTGCAGTTAAGGCCAAATCTGCTACAAGCACACCACACAGGATCTTCAATAAGCTGAGGTTAAGGCGAAGCCAGTCTGCAGACTCTAAATCACCCAGGCCTAAAAAATTGTAAATAAAAAATAAAAAAATGAAAACAAACGTATTTGTCTTTACATTATATTTTATTTTTTTTAGCATGGAGTTCTTGAGAGGTAGCAAAAGTGAAGAGCACACAAGCAGCTCAGGCAGCAGACTGACAAGACTCTTCAGTAGAGAATCACAAGATGATATCCCTACATCAATGCCGCCTGACTTTGTTCAAAAAAGAGAATATGTAAGTATTTTTCCAAAACAAAAATAAACTTTATAAAGTTTAATATAATGTTAATTTTTTAATTTCATTTCCCAGGATAAAACTCTAGAAAGACGATTCTGGAAACAGTTGAGGAAAAGGAGGTCTAGCAATGATGCTTCTTCTACATCCAAAATGCCTTTTTCAAGCACATAGCATTGGATGAGGCGAAAATTAGCTGGAAAGGAGCCGGCGTCACGGTTTTTAAACAGTTGAGAATCATCTTTTTTTAATCGACAACGTTTGCCTTTAAATAGACATGAAATTTTATAAAATTAAAATGTCGGTGTGTTTTTTTATTTTTTTTTTTCCAAAAGTGCTTATGTATATAAGAAAAGAAAAGTCTGTAGTTTTCATCTTTGTAATGTTAACTTTAAAATTAGGAAAACTGGATTTGTTTCAAATTTGTTATTGTTAAAAAAAAATACTTCTATTGTTAAAAAAAATCCATTTTTAAAAACGTAATAGGCTGTACAAATGCTAGGTGAGCTGTTTTTAAAAGACTTTATTGTAAATATTTAAAATAACTTTTACATCCCGAATTGTGTTTTGTCGAATGCAAACGAGAATTAATTTTTAAACCTTTAAATTCTCATTTGTATTTGAACACACTTCGACAATTTTTGGTTGTTTTTATAAGTGATTTTTTATTCACTGTTATTTGGCTTTTGTAAATTTAGCACTAAAATATGTGATATCGAACTTTAGTTTTCAACATACGCCATAATTTCTCGGGTAATGTTATGGAAATATGAATGCATAGAGAAAACTTACGTTTTCCACCATACCTATGCAACGCTCAATTCCGCACTATCAGTGATACGAGAGCAAAAATGGAAAATTTGTCATGTTTAATTTAATTGTTAAGTATTTTTCAACAGTCGTTATTTACTGTTGGCGAGCTAAACACCAAATATTTAGATCCTATTCAGTTTCACCCTCCTTTATTTTGTATATTGTATAAAAATTAATAATTAAATTTAAAAAATTAAATGAAGATAAATAAACAATTCAGAATTTTATCTATGAAAATACAGTTCTTTAGTGCATTCGAGAAATTTTTTCATTAAATATATTTATTAGAAGTGGTATATAATAATAATAAATACAATATCGATTGCAAAAGAAAGAATCAATTTGCATTTCCTCATTAAAAAAATTGTGGTATTAGTTTTAAATTAAAAGTAAAATCTAAAAAATCAATAAAATAATATTTTTGGAGAAAAAACTAAGCAAAGAATAATTTCATACTTGGAGATTTTTCAACAAACCCGTCTGGAACTTATTTAATAAAATTGAGATGAACAATTTAAGAATAAAAGCTAGACTTTCTATATTTATTATGACTTTAAATAGACAAAACATTGTTTCACTTTGAAATTAATATTTTTCACAATTAATGGACTACCAGTGAATCAAGTGAGTTGCTGAAGTAAAAAGAAAAGAAAAATCTTTAATACATGATTTTTTTAAATCAAGAAATTTAACTCTAGTAAATTAGTTTTTGATTGAAAATAGATTAAAAAAACATTAATTTTAAATTTAGGTTATGACTACTGTCAAAATAGACTGTTTCCTAGGTTTAAAAACGAAACAATTATTAAAATCTCAAATATCCATTGTTTATTCTATGCCAAGCGGCCTAATTAGAACCTAATTTATATTTAAATTTTACATTTTAACATGTAAGTTTGGGAAAACAAATAAAAAATTATTTATTTTTTAAACAATTGTAGTATTGCACTTTTCTTTAGAAACTATTACTGTTTTATGAAAATAAAAAAATACTTAGGTTGAAAGTGTGCCATGTTAGTTACATTTAAAACGAGGAAGAAAAGTATTTGAACCTTTTATTAAAGAGAAAAAGAGAATTTTTTCACTAGGAAAAACATTCTATATATATATATATTTTGTTATTGTTAAACCGGCTGGGAAATCGTATCAAACCTAGTCTTTAAGACTGTGACAGCTGTATTCACTCTGGAGATACACTCTTCTTCCAATGAAATTTTTGTATTAAAATCAAAATAATGTCAAACGAAAGCCTAGCTGTTAAATTAATTAAATAAAAAATCAAAATAATGATCTCAACTTATTCTGAAAATTTTATTTTTGTTTTATTAAAAATGTCACCTAAGATTTCTTTTTAATAAAACTTTAAGATAGCGACTTGTAATGGACGTTAATAAGCCTTAAGTCTGAGCAGCATCAGGGCCGTGCAAACAGCCCAGGGTGGAAAGAACGGAACCCCAAAGGAACTTTTGCAATTAAATCTTTTAAACATTATTTAACTTTTTTTTTAAAATATATACTTTGATCTCAAAATCTCAAATCCAGGGAAGAACCACTCAATACAGCTAAAGACTGACCAATAACCAACAACTAAGGCCAATGACAGGCATCACCCCGAGCCCCATCACATCACCAATATATAGCACTATCAAAGGAAACAAGAATTAAGGACATATGAAATTACATGTTATCTATTAGTTGGATGTTCAGCAAATAATTTTTTTTTGATTTGGTAGTGGGATCTAGCATAAGTGTATAAAGGTCAACCAATTATAATATGAAATTTAGTCATATAAAAATACATGGGTTTAAGGGAATTTGTGAGGAGGAAACTATGTATGACAATACAATAAAGGTATTAGAGATACATTAGATGCAGGTACATGAGTTCAACAAATACAGAGAAAATAAATAAAACAATAAGAATATTCAAGAACATACAATATACAGGGTGTATTGCAAGTAGAATGACAATACTCCAGGTGGTGAAACTAAACCAAAAATAACCAACTAACCAAAAAACACACATTTCTATCTCAACCCTTTCCAGACATTTTTTTTTTTTTTTTAATAAAAGCCCAATTTTCACTACTTTTTTTACACTAGCCCACATTTTTGGAATCAGTGTTAAATTTTCTAAGGCTAATGCTCTTTCAACGTTGATAAGTATCTTATTCAGACCATAATAACAGTTCAAAATCAATACATATTACGATGAAATTGAACATTAGATTATNATATATAAAAGTTGATAAAACTGTCCTCCTCCTTGCAAAACACACTGTTGACATCTGGTCAGCACTGCTGATTTAGCCATTTGAATCTCTTCCCTTCATATCTTCAGACGTTTATCGAATTCTTGTAATCATTTGCTTTCTGTCTTCAATGTGTACTCTGCACACTTCTGACATAAGCCTACCCCACACATGAAAATCCAGCAGTATCAAATCTGGCCTTCAGGCTGGCCAACGCATAGGTCCACATCTTCCATCTTCCCAGATAATTTGATTGAGCCAGTTCGCTATATCTTGACCACTGGACACCTGTACATCTGCCACCATGTTCTTCAAGTGACATTACTTTGAGGAGTGCTTACTTATATGTACATTGATTATAAAATTTTAATTTAACTGAGGTAATAAAACGAGCTGTCTTATTCTGCCCACAAACTCCTGACCACAAGTTCACCCTGAACTGTTGCTGGAAGTGGAATTCCCTCATGCCATGTGGATTGCCATGAGACGAAGGGTGAGAGTTGTGTGTTGAAAATTCCCACACGTGTGAATATTGCTTCATCTGTCTAAATTTTGCGATCAGGGAACAACTTTTGTGACACCGTTGAACAATCCACAGCTCTAAATCACTGGGCAGCAACTCCTGGACAGTATCTACTGTCTTCCTTAAACTGTAGTGTGGGATGTACCAAGTTGATTTGCAACGTGGCGAGTGCTTGTAGATGGATTATCATCAAAAGTATTCAAAATGTTGTCAACGTCCAAGCTATCTTGACTAGCGTAGCCATCAGGTTGTTTCAGAATACAATCTATTTCTTTTATGATGGGATAAGCATTTTCAATGGTTCGTCAGTCTGGATTTCTTTGTAAGAGTAGTGATCCTACAAAATTTGTCCAAAACTTTTTTTTTTAATTTTAGTTAACTATTATTGCAGTCTGAATAGGATGCTTGTCAACAGTGAAAGTGCTTTAGCCTTAGAAAATTTAACGCTGATGTCAAAAATGTGGTCAAACATTAAAAAAAGAGTAAAAGTTAAGAAAATTGGGCTTTTATTATAAAAAAAAGTGGGTTTCTTGGGAAAAAGCTTTTAAAATGGTATATGTCTGGAATGGGTTGAGATAGTGTGGTTGGGGGCAATTAAATGCTTTTTTTGTATAGTTTCACTGCCTTGAGTACTGTCATCTACTTGCAGTACACTTTGTATAATAAAACAATTAACAGTCAAAATATTTATTTACACATTATTTATCACAGCAATTGGTTAACCCAGGTACCATTGTTTCTTTTCAATATGTGCTCATTATATTTCAAATTATTGCTTAAGCCCTCTTTGCTTCTATTTACAGTAGTTCAAGTCATTCCCATTATAAATAATAAAAATTATTTTTAATATGTACAAATGAGCTATTTACTATTTGGAATCTTGGGACTTTACACTCTTTACCCTAAGTCGAGGGTTTTTTTTTTATGGCAGCATTTCATATTATAATTGAACCATGAAAGAAAACAATACCGCAAGTACATACTATTAGCTAGTAATTAATAAATAGCAATTAAACTAAATTAAGTTAATAATTAATATTAGATTATTGCATTTCAAAATAAGTCGGTTGGACAAATTTTACACTTATTAAGGTTTGAATGCATATTATTCAACTGAAGTTTTAGATTGAGTTATATCTTATTATTTAAGGCAAAAAAAAGATATAATTAAGTATTTAAGTTTAGAAGCTGTTTTAGAAGTATGTCTGCTTTTTTTTAGAAGCTATAACATGCCAAATAGTTTTTAAATTTTTACTAGTTAGTTAACACAAAGTTATTAATTAATGATTACTTACCTAACAACATTTAAAAGGTGTGCAAATAATGAATATTACCAATATAATAAGGTGAAGAATTTTTATAGAGAACTCAAGTGATAATACCCTCAGTTTATGTCTATGCTTTTAGCCACTAGGTTGGCTTGTCATCACATGCCCGTTGACAGAAATAAACAGCAACCTCTGCTTGCTGGATAGGTAACATAACGGTTAACAGCAAGAAATAAAACGGGAAAAATGAATACCCTTAAATTAGGCCGGTTTTTAATAAATAACAGTGTTCAGTGGGTTCAAACAAATGGTCTCAAGTCCTGGACAGGTGGAATTGAGTACGACGGCTTTAAATATTTCCCAAGGTATTTATTCTAATTAGAGTTCTTATAACTTTTGTTTTGTAAAAGGATTTTTTAGCAAGGTTTTTCTTTCATTAAAAGCAATGAGGAAAGATTTAAAATTTAGTGGGGTAAATGAGGTGGCCATAAGGCGTTTTGAACCTCGACTTGAGATCAATACTGCTCTAATTTTATAAATCACTGGCCAGCTTCAGGTTGTCCAGACCTCCATAGTCTTACCAGCAGCTTCTTAGTGTAGGATCTTGCTTGCTCATTTCCGTACTTAGTTGCAAGAATGTACATCTATCTGGTGCATGTGACTTCTTAGGTGACAGCGCCTGTCAGTAGTCCAACCGCTAGGCTTCTTTTGTTTTCCGCGCCTAGGCCCTTTGCAGGAAAGTAGTCAGTAGTCCAAGCAGAATCTTGATTCTGTTGCGGTTACTATCCAATCCTTTGTAAGTTTTATGGATGGCCCTTGTATGTAAGAATCTCATAGCATGCCTCATGCCTGACGTATTCTTCCTGGTTTTGGGCCCATTTTTGGATGTATCCTTTTTGTGGCAAGAAAGATAAGTCACAGTTGGGTTCGGAGCCTAGAGAATTCATATTGGCTCTGTTTTTTAACCAACCTTTAGGCTCTGATTGTCCAGGGATCCATGCCAGGGGTCGGGTCATTGGCATCACTGACTTCTACCAGTGATTCAATACAATTTTTTGCCTTTACCTCACAGAGGCTATGGTCTTAACTGCCACCTGGCTGTCAAAGAAAATTATGATTTCTGACTGAAAAACTGTAGTGAATTTACTTAAATTTAAAGTAATTTCAGTCTTTGGATTCACTCTGAGGACATATCTCTATCCGTTTTTGAGTCATCAGTTTACCAGTAAGGATTTGGCCTTCAGAGGGATTCTCTTTCTGATATAAGTACCTTGTACTTACTTGTTGGTGGTTAAATTTTGGAGTTTGATTCACACATCTAGTATAGCATCTGCCTGTATCTCTTCCCTGTTTCTGTTGTTCGCTGACTGACCAAAATTGAAGATGGTTGCTCATTTATGAGGCTGTGAGCCCCTGCTCTGGCTTCTTCTTGAATTAGAATATGGAGTGGCGGAAGGCTTAACAAAACTCCAAAGGCTGCAGTTGGCGTGCAGTCACTGAGGCAAGCTGTATTTAAGTCCCTGATCGCCTTAGCCTGCAAGGTCTTGGTCTATCACTCCAATCAATATCTATATTGACACAGGTTTAAAAAGAGCCATGGCCATTTTGGGGTTTAGTCCCCAGCTTTTAGCACCAAGCCACACCTCCCATGCACTTTTGTGTTGTTTTAATTAGTGGAAAATTCAAGTGGTCTTAGAATAATTTCTTAATAACCTGTAATTATTTGTGTATTTATGCTATTTTTACTCTCTTGATAGGCAAAATTATTCATTTTTGTTTTATTTATATGAGTCTTGTTTTACAGGTTTCCTGATCAGAAAGATGAACCTTATGAGCCAACCAAACTACTGATGGTTCAGCGAATAAAGCCATTCCGAGGAATTCCATACTACCATAAAAAAATATTAGTCGAATTAAAACTTAATGGGAAGGTCTGAGACTAATTTGTTTTTAAATATTAACAAAAACTAACGTCTTAATTTCAGGTCAGCGATATCGCTATCGTCAAAAATATACCAGAAGTAGCGGAAACTTTGTACAAGATCAAACACTTGATTAAGATCCAGCCCATAAGGACACCGAACGGCCTGCCTGATGAGGAAAATCTCAGTGCAGGCTATCTGAAGGAAAATGGGGAGTTCTTGGTGTCCAAGACCCTCCGGGCGGATTCAGAACGCCTCCAACTCACCCTGGACTTCCAGACCGATCCTGCACGTCTGGACGCTGAAACGCTAGTAAAAGATTCACGCAACAAATGGCTTAACCCGTGGTAGATAATGTTTACTTGTTATTTTTAAAGAAATGAATATTTTTATTGTATATTGTAGTATTGTAAATTAATAAAAAATCTTTTTCATTACTTCATAGTAAATTATTTGCACATATCAATTTTTAATTGTATTTTTACAAAGAATATCTGTTATTTTTGGCAATAATTATAAGAAATCTTACAGTCATATGTACTACTACAGTCATAATGCTAACATGCTAACTAACTAGACTTGTAAAGAGAGAATTGACTTGAACTTTGGTGGCCTTAACGGTTAAGGCATTGACATGCTGCTTATCGTTGTAAGGTAAAGATCCCGGGTGCAAAGCAGGGCCGACATACTTACATGTGGGCTTTTTTTTTTTCAAAAACACCAACACCCCAAGGGTTGATATGACCATTTTTTTTTTTTTTTTTTTTTTTTTTTTAAATAAAATTATCACATTAACATCCAGGCGATAGATTTGGGTTTTTTTAAAAATTTTATGTGTTAAATCTTATTATTGATTTAACCCTTTCTATATAGCAAGGCTACACGAATCATTAGCTATGCTTAATTCATCTTTAACACACCAGAACAATAAACATTACAGTTCACGTCCCATTAGAACTTTTCTTTTTTAAATTGATTTATTTTACTTTTTATATTTTACTCATAAATTACAATTAATTAAGGTTGTTAGTTGAGATAAAAAAAGTCAATGGCACGAACGGGATTCGAACCCACAATCTTTAGCTAGATACGCCGCTGCTCTACCACTTGAGCTATCGTGACCTCGCTCCACTCAGACACCAACTTCCCATCTCAATCCCACCTTTTGAATTTTCCCTCCTTTTTGCCAGTTATAATTAATTAAGGTATTTAGTTGAGATAATATAATTAATATAATATAATAATTGGTCAAGCGGACCATGAAATTAGTGAATTTAATGAATTAAAATGAAGTATACTTCACTAAAGCTCTCCGTGGCCTTTTCATTTGTCGCCAAGAATCCAATCTGATTACACGACATTTGAAAAATGGCAAAAAGGAGGGAAATCTCAAAAGGTGGGGTTGAGATGGGAAGTTGGTGTCTGAGTGGAGCGAGGTCACGATAGCAGCGGCGTATCTAGCCGAAGTTCGTGGGTTCGAATCCCGCTAGTGCCATTGACTTTTTTATCTCAACTAAAAACCTTAATTAATTGTAATACATTAATTGGTCAAGTGGACCATGAAATTACTCATAAAATTGTATTCTTGATCGTTTACAAACCTACAAAGGGAGACAACACAGCGTTGACTGTGATAAACTTCAACATTGAAACACCAGGATCAGAAACTTACTGATAAAATTTACAATGCAATTTTTTTTCTTATACTTTCGCTTTTTCCATTTTATTCGTAAAATTGTGTTATTGATCAAACCTGTTTACAAATCTGCAAAACGAGACAGCAGTTGATATGACCTCTGCTGTTACAAACCCTCGTTAAGTTAAAAAAAAATCCCTGGAGTCACTGGAGACCTTTTCTTCCACTGTGACCTAAAAGAATTGACTCTTATTTATTTCCAAACACAAAAAGTGTACTATCCTCAAGGTAGTTAAGCACTTTCCAAAGTTCTTCTTCACTTACTCCCTAAGTGTTACTTGTTAACAAAAAGGCTGGCTGTACCGTTCCTGGCTTTGCAGCCACATAGGACATGTTCTGTTTCTGCTTTTTCATCACAGCATACCAGGTTTTTTTTTTTGTGTGTGTATGTGTTGAGGAACATTGTTTAGCACCTGGTTAATCCTAGATGTGATGATTATAAAAGGGTAAAACCGTTTAAAAAAAATTACATTCGATTAGTATTGACTCTGTATATATATTTATAATATCTGACAGCACTATCAGTTTAGTTCTCAATGTTGGCAATTTTTTAAATTTATAATTTGTATTTTGTTACAAACAATATACTATGCATGTGCATGATACTAGGCTAAATTTAAGTAGAAATAATATAATTAATACATTATGATTTCTATTACAAATTTATATAATATTTAGTGTACTTGTTAAAGTACTACATAAATTGAAATTAGAATATTGCCTTACCTTTCAGTTTTTCTTTATTTCTTTGTTTTTGAAACTTATAAGTTAAAAACAGCTAAAGATTAAACATTTACATCTAAATAACAACTTTGGTTTGTTTTTTCTTTTTTTTAAAGATTGTTTATAGAAATATATTCATAAAATTGGTTAAATATTTATTAATTGTTCAAAATTCTATTGTAATGTAGCACTACACGAAAGCAAAAGTTTTAAAATAGCCGTTCTCCACTTTTCAAGCGTTGTTCGGTCTAATGTTAACAAGTTCATTAAAATTCAATCAGCTAACAATACACATTTACCCGAATATATTATTTTTCTTCCCCTTTATACCTCAACTTACCGCAAGGAGAAAAATATACTATTTGAAAAAGTCATATTAATATTTGAAAAGCTAATTTTAAAAAATAACAATTAAAAAAACAATCTTATAAATCTCACAAAATAGCAATAAGGAAAACTACACTTATTTGCTTTTTTTTAACAATTTCAACAATTACAGTTTTCATTATGTAACAATTTCACACCAGCAATTTATTGCAACTTCTGAATGTATTAAATAAAAGCTAGCTATATAAATTCTATACAAGGTAAATTCAATAACATATTTGTCAAAATGCACAATACCTTGTAAAATACTGAAAAACAATTTTACTTCTTGGGTTCATCACCCCGCAAGGAAAAGTTTCACAATTTATTATTTTGTTATTCCATTTTCCTTAATTTTTTACAAAGTAGCCATTATCCGTTTAAAAGATAAACATAAAAAAATGTATATCTATTTTTCTATATATACTTGTATATAAGCTAGGTAAAAGTTGATCTAATAATTAGTTTTTCTCAATTATCTCACTTCAAGACCAGCATACACTGCATATATATATTCCAAAATATAAAATACAATTAAATTAAACAATTGATAACACATATAATAATTAAAATACTTGCAATAAATAAGCACATAATCAAAAATATGGTTGTGTTATTTAGTCACTACTGACTCAACCAAAAGTTTTTTTTATTTTTATTTTTTTAAATAATAAATGGAAGTTAAGACTAGTTAGCATCATTTTAATTTTTTTTAAATATTTTCTTAATACAGAGGAGAAATTTAGATTTACAGATTTAGGCCTTTTTTCTTTTATAATTTTTTTTAAGAGTTGCTCAAAATGATACAATTTACCTTTTAAATGGATTTCAAACATCTAAAGGGTCATTTTAAAAATATCTCTGATCATTACAAAATTCTAAAACAAGTCTTCGAACTAAATCACTACCATAATCGTATTTGGAATGTAAGTCAAAAAGTTTTTTTTATATCCATTGTGATTTTTAAAAAAATCTGTTTTACTACAATTGTATTTTTATATACAATGGTACTATTTAACAGTACCTAGATCTTAATAACTAAAACTACTGAAAGCTTTTTCTTAATGACAAGAATAAGGCTTCTTTTATCATTTTTTAAATATTATAAATTAAATATTTCAATCGCTTTGTATTGAACTCTCAAATAAATCAATCCCAATTAACGTTAACAAACATGGACAGTAGCACAATTTTTATTTTATTTAACTTAAAAACAAAAAAAGGACAAAAATTTACAGGGTAAAGTCATAAGTACAGAAGTTATTATTGTTAAATAGTAATGATAAGTAAAAATAAGGCAATTATGGCAAAAACAATTTGATTTAAATATTTTTGTTTTGCTAATTTTCTTGTTTTAAGCCCCATTTTTTTTTTTTTTTAAATTTATTGGTAACGCAGCGGTGGGATGTGATTTGTGCTGGTGTCTATGTTAATAGTGACTTATGAATACGACGGGTTCTTTGTGTGATGAGAAGAAAAATATGTTAAAAAGGTTAAGATGAATTTTTAATGCTGAGGCTACTCATCTTCCTCCCTCTTAGTTGCTCAAGTTTGACAGATTGCTAAGGAAGTCTTCAGGTGTGAGGATGTGGGATGAACCTGAGAAAAATAATTCAAACAAATGCACTACATTGGGACAGTGAATGTTAAAAAATAAAGAAATATTTCATTTTATTTTTGGTCAAAAAAGTCTAACTAACAGGCTAACTGCAGACATGTCCATCCTTTAAGACAAGATGGAGGCTACGAATGTTGTATGGCAAATTTTAATGAAACCTTTTTTTGGAGATACTAGGTCAAAAAATATATACATGTCCAAGCATTCTTAGGCAATGCACATCAAAAACCGCGAAATAAATATTTTTACAAAATAAATATAATTTTTCTAACATTTCAAAATGGATGTGCATTATCGGAGGAACATATCACATGGGTGATACATTCTATAATTGAATATATTGATCAATCAATAAATCATTAGTTATTAATTTTTGATCAATAGAATATAAAAATTTATAAAATCAAAACTCTTACCAATTATCACTTCCCAATTTTTTACAGCGTTGGTAACTTCATAGGCACAGCGTATCTCTGAGTAAGTAACACCACCAATAATGAAAACAATAAGCCTAGGAACATTTTTTACTGTCTGTTGTCCTTTGTCCTTATGCCAATGTCCATACCGTACACTGAAAATTTTACATTATTTATTTTACCTTTTAATTTTTTATTTTTTTATTTTTTTTTACCTTGATGGTGCATGGTAACCTGAGGAGGCTGCTCGACCAGCAAGATAAGGGAAATGCTTAATATCGAGCTTTTCATCTATACAGTCCTCCATTAAATCCTTGATGACTGGTGTCCACCTTGACATCTGATACGTTTGCTCAGTAATCCTCTCTTTCCTGGGTGGTGTGTATATTTTTATCCTTGGGCCCTGCATTACAAGAGATTATTTTTTTCAGTTAAATATTATTTAATTAATTGGCAATATGCAGAATACGAACATCGACAACAACATTAAGCCCAAGATTGCCCAAGTTGACAATGGCCTGCTTCTCATGAGGTTGGATCTGGGCGTGCTGGACCAGTTTGTTGAGGTTCTCATCTGAAATACCGTTTTTGGACAGTGTGTAGAGAAGGATGATCCTCATCTTGTCGTAATTGGTAACCGCCTGGTCCAAAAGGATGGGAACAATGTTCCTCATGTGATCCTTGATGCGTTCCCCCTCGGCATCTGTTCCCATCGCCAAATCCTATCAAATGTAATTATGTAAAAAAGATAATAATTTTTTTAATTGATCTTGATTTGTCAAATAAAACCTATACAAAAAATTACCTGTTCAACTTTGCAAAGCTTATCAACATAACCTTGGTAAGCTTTCATGCAATCTTCAGCCAGATGAAGATGAGTGGAATATTTTGAAAGTTCTTTCTGGTACTGAGGCATCTTTTTAATCATCTGGCTTAAATCCCTCATGGATTGTTTGTCTCCTTGGGGCATTCGTTTCGAGTCAATGAATTTTTTCAAATTTTTAGTTACATTCCTTTAAAAAAAATATATAAAAATGATTTTTTTTTAAATAAATAAAACAAAAATAAAACAAACTTACTGTGAAACAACGGCGATGTGCTGGTGTCTCAGTTCGACCCAAAGTTCGTCATTTTCATCGAGAAGGACTTCTTTTTCAGGCTGCCCGGCTGTTGCCTCATACCTAGAGGCAAAACCCAATAAATTTTGAACATAAAAACAACTATTTAAGAATTTTTATGTATATTTACTTGTAAACATCATTCTCGATCGGTAGAAGATCGTATGCCATGGCTTGCAGAGTTAGCTCATGGAGGAGTGGAGAGACGCAGTCGAAACCCCTATCGAGAATAAGTAGATGAGAACGAGCCTTTTCTGGACCCTCACCCATTGTCGGTTCGTCGGCTTTGTAAGCATCCAACTTCTGCTGTACGAGCTGAGCCAACTCTACATTTCTGTCAAAATCACTGCAATAAAAAATTAAAAAACATGATTATCCCACCAGATAAAATATTATTTACTGTCTGTTCTTAGAAAGTAACAAAAAAAAAAGTACCTCCTATATCTTACAGCCGGGTATTCTCCAAGAGTGGCACATAGTGTGGCGATTTGTTCGGCTATCCTTTCCATATTTGCGACACGGCTGCTGATGAGGGAAGGGTTGTAAAAACACTGAAAAGTCTCTGGGGCGTCAAGTGAAAACACCTGTAAGAACAAGTCTTAACAGACTTCAATGAAGAAAAACCGTGACTTTAGCCATTTAGCAAAAGGAGAAAGAAAAAATATCATGCTCAACACTTCACTAAGTCCCATAAAGCCTCATTAAATTTCAATCTTTGAAAATTTATCGTTAATATGTACAAAATTCAAAATAGCGTGCACACTACATAAAGCGGTACAATGTTAACTATAACTTTTGGTTAAGTTGGACGCTACAAGCAAACGTTTTAAAAAACAATAGATCAATTTATAAATCCATGCTACATGTATCATTTTATTTGCATGAACAGACCTGGCCTTCATAAGGCAAGAAAGCAATGTTGATTTCTTTCAACGTCTTAATTTTTCTTGCTGCACAAGACTTGCACAACTCGTTAAACAATTCCTCCTGACAGACTGAGCAGTGAAAAAAATACATGTTTATTAAAACAGGAAGGCAAATATTTAACAAACATTATGAAAGCAGGCATTGATTTTTTTTTTGTTTAGTACGGGTTAAGAAACCGACACCATTTGGCATTAATGGCGAGCCACTTATTATTGTTAGTTATTCTCGATTTCTTTAAACATTTTACCTGCTGTTCATAAGGTATGAAAGCAATGTAAATCTCTTTCAACGTCTTAATAAACTTTCCGACTCTGCTATGACCCAACTCATCAAATAAGGTCTCTGGGCATGCTGTGAACAATGAACACCCAGTCCAAAAATAAACTACAATCTTATAACAATGTTAGTATTTTTTTTTAAATATTTTTAATGTTGAAAAATCATTAGTATTTTTATCATTTTAAATTATAAATATTTCAAAATAACTAGATTTTATTTTGTTATCTTTAACGGGCCTTATAATGGGGATATTTGACTCGAGCATACTCACCCTCTGTAAAATATACATGGGCTGCTTTGTACATGCTGCGGTTCGGAGAGGCAAAATCATTCATCAGAGCGTGGACTGATTTTTCGCTCGGAGTTATCAAGTAAACAGCCTCCATTGTCGGCAGTGGCTCCCTTTTCTTGTGGATGTCTTCCACGACTTAAAGACAAAATATATTTAACCCAAATAAAATAAAATTCAATACAAGATTATCCATACTTGTTAACCCTTCGGCAGATATTTCGTGCATTTTACAACATGCCGAGACCATCCTCATCGCAAGTTGGTCCACGACAAGCACCCTCCACTCGACCTCTTTTCCTTTCTTTTTCTGCTTGATCGCATCATTCATGATTTCTGCAAATAGGTTTAAACACAAATTTGAGGTTTAATTAAATTTCAATTCAGTTAATAACACATTAAACATTGTTTTTAAATGGAACAGTCCACTAAAGTGAACTGATGTCTGCTTCAAGATAAAAGCCAGTATTAATGTATGTTTTTCTATTAAAATAAATAAATAAATATATAAAATCTGGGTTTCCTTGAAGAAAATGCTGTTGGATCAAAGAATTATTTCATTGGCGAACCACATTAGAGTTTTCATTTTCGCTTTAAGAGTACCAACAGTTTGTCCCATTTTGATGCTAATTTCCTTCCTTCTTGTTGTGATAAGTTTTATCTTTAGCACAAAAATAGGTAACTGCAATATATTCGGATAAGTCTAATGTACTCCTCCTGGTTCATTCTCATAGTCGAGACAAGTGCATTTACACAGACTGTGAACAAAAATTGTGCAATAGAAACCCAGCTAAATATATTTTGTTGAGCATTTCCTGCTCCTGATCCTGCATCTTGACATCTACGGTAGTCCTGGTTTTATAGGAAATGACCAAAATAGAAAAGGATATTTTATTGAGATCTATGACATGTGGAATGTACTCAAAGTCCTTTTTTTTGGCCTTCCACTGTAATTCAGTCGTTGATCATCCTAATCTGCACTGATGCTTTGATCCCACCATGGATAAACAAGATCATCGTAAATCACATGACTATAGAAATTTAATAATTTAATGTAAAAAATGAATCCATAAGTTTTTGTAACAAAAATAACAAAAAAAAATTTAAAGCTTATTTTCTCCAAGGCTAAAGTTTGTTTTCTGTGAGTTAATATTAAATCCTTTCAATAAATGTTAAAGAATTTTTGTTTACCCAAATATTAAAAGACTAAAAAAAAGCAACTGATATCGGCTATCATTTGAAAACCAAAAATTATCAACAATGTAATAAGAACTATAATCGATTGTTATATTCTGTCAGAACTTTATTACTTAATAATACTTAAATAAATTAATAGTACTATATCCACATAAATAATTTTCTTGAAACTTATTTCTTGCAAAACTTTGATAATTTTTCTTATTTTTCTTATAGATCATATTGACGAGAGTAAATTTGTGTTTTCCTTAAAACTATTAGTTTAAATCTTTAATATGACTTAAAGTAAATAAGTTAGACTAGTTATTGTTAGTGTAAGTCAATATTATAAGGAATGCTGTATTTTTTTACTCTTTGTAAACCTGATGTCTTGCCAACCCAGAAGGAAACAAAGGAACATTTCCAAAAACCTGGAGGGTGGTGAAATGCGATGATAACTAGCCCCAAGAAATAACAAATCAAGAATTCAACAATCGCCAACAGCTGGAAATTGAGCTAAATTTATTTTTTAAGACACAGGACTCAAACATCTCGAGCAGGGGTTCCCAAATTTTTTAGCCAGCAGACTCCTTTCACAGAACAAAATCCAGGGCGGGCCCCTGATTTAAGTATTTAAAATCAGATACTTAAGGAATATGCATTAAATTAAAGTTTATAAATTAGCAAGTCCATTCCATTGAAAGGTTATCACTGTGAAAACAAACATTAGATTAACATACGTAACTTTATTTACAAAATCTGAACAAAAATCAAATTAACAGAACAGAATCCGTAGGTATGTGAAAATTCAAAAGTTATAATTTGAACATTAATGATGAATGGGAAGAGTGGGGTTGTTTTAGCCTGCACAATTTGGATATGTTGGTTTAATTTTTGATAGCTGCAGATCTTGATAATGATTGCAAGCTCCATTTTTTTATTGTGAAAAGTCTTGACTTCAATGGGTGCAACTTGATATAATTAATTTAAAACTTAATTGAAAGAAGCTGGCATTTATTTAGTAACTAAAGCATGACTGTGGATAAAATATCTGCTGCTGCAAAATAAAAAACTTTCGTTTTCGTTCATTGTTATTAGTTTTTAAAAATTTTATTTATTCATTCTATTTTCATTTTTGTAATTATTAATTCTTCTCTGCTAGAGACCCCCTAGTAAGGGTCGGCGGACCCAAAGGAGTCCTCAGACCAGAGTTTGAGAAGTCACGATCTAAGGAAGGGCATAACTGGGTGAATAATTCATTGGAAGAAGGTTTTATAGGCAAAGAAGTTTATTTCACTGAATAAAATAGTTCACAATTTCAATTGTGACAATTAAAGTTTTAAACCAGGCAGGAACTTTTCTGGTTACCTGGCATAATTATATATACAAAAGATCAGGTACACAGCCCTTTATTAGCCCTGTATCAACAGATATTTCTTTTTAAGCCTGTGTTGTACTTATTGTTTGATCAACTGATTGCAATGTTACTATGTTCACAATCTCAATAATTTTTGGAGACTTCTAGAACCACTGTACCATCTTATAATTTTTTTTTTCTTCGATACTAAACAGCCAAAATGTGTCTGGTGGACAAACCGACAAGAATCTGAAACCAGGATGATCAAACTTCATTTGTGACCAACTTGAAAAACATTTGCTTTTTATGGGATCGGATGTACACCATAAAAATAAAAAACAACTTGGTTTTCCATTAGAATCTGTAATTTTCTTAATTTAAAAGATTAATTATATACAATATATATATTGTGTTGTATATTTTTTCCTATTAAAATCCAATTCTTAATTCATTTTTAGTTTAAAAACTAAATAAGAAGAGTTTTAAAATAACCAAAATAAATCATTACATTTACAAATATTTACAATTTACATTTTAGTTTTCTTAGTAGCTGGTTGATCCTTGTCATCTGTTGCTTCTGTCTGAAATATAGTTTTTGGTTGAGTTTTCTTGTATGCGGGTGCAATCCAGTAAGGGTTTTCCTCAGCTTCTTTTGCAAAACGAAGAATGGCCTCTCTTGGATCTTGATCGTCATCGACTCGTTTGCTCAGACCCAGATTACGAATAACGTAAGAGCTGAGCGTGCTTCCTGATGCGGCAACACGTCCTCCTTGGCCTGAATTGATGGGCAAATCTGGTCTCCTCGATTTAACAGGGTCGAGCCTTTCTTTTTCCAACTTCTTCCGAGTCGATTTCTGCTTTTCTTGCCTGAACATCGGAAGTGCGTGAGGTGTTATGATCTGCTGGGCTGCGATGACTTCGACTTGTTTGGACTTCTTGCGATTCTTCTGAGCACAGAGTTGTGCCCCACGTCCTGTCTTTGCTTCTCCATAGTAAGCTCTTACAGTACCATCACCGCAGCCCATGAATATCTGTTGAAGTCTCGGGTGCCAATTAACTTGAATGACATGAGAATCACAAACATCCAGGCTTTTCGAAAGGCTTAACGTTTTTGTATCATAAAAAAACACTTTGCCTTCTGATTCACCTTTCTCGACAGATACTCCGGTCATCAGAAGAGAATCATTAGGGCTAAACATACAGTTTGTACTACTGTATCTTGAGTAGAGATTATCCACTTCAAATAAAGACTTTTTGAAATTCCTCATGTCCCATAGTTTTAACGTATCGTCACCTCCTCTTGTTGCTATAAGGAATCCGCCGTAAGAAAACGTAACAGATGATGTTTCAGTGTTGCAACTATGTGCATCACGTAGCATTTTCAATGGGTTGACAAAAGCTTTCCGCCTGTCCCACAGCTGAACGGAACCGTCAACACAAGCACATGCTATTATTGTTCCATCTCTGTTGTAACAACAAGCTGTTGGGTTTGTTTTTAAACCATTCTTCGCTCGGCATTTGATCAGGCCGATGTGTTTACTGGGCCGTTTTACAACCCAAACTCTACATGTCGAGTCGAGAGCTGTTGTAAGGAACTCCTCTCTCACTCTTGGATGCCAACAACCGCTTGTCAAAGGTGCAACATGACCTTTCGTCATCGCCATGTCACTCACATACTGGTCTCCTTTAATACATTCGAATTTTTCATGGCCATCCCTGTCTAAAACTTTAGCTTGCGACATACCAGATATGACCAGAACATTATCACCCGTCGCTGAATAATCGAGTGCTTTTATAGGATTGTTACCACAAGGTGTTAATGTACGGAAGCTCTGGAGTGTGCTGTCCATTCCGGCAAAATCCCAGAATCGCACGTCATAGTCTACGGATCCAGATGCCAGTCTTGTACCTGAAGGGTCGAGGCTCAGAGCGACAACGGGCTTTATACCGTGCGCCATTGTTACATTTGAAGTGATTGGTATGTCTTTATTTACGTCCATCTCTTCTTCATCGCTTTCATCGCTATCGCTGTCCCTTTGCTCGTAGTCTTCAGGAACTGGAGGTCCTATGTCACTACCCTCTTCATATTCTCTAGGCACAGGAGGCCCAATTTCATCATCCTGTTCATATTCTTTTGGCACAGGTGGTCCTATTTCATCCTGCTCGTACTCCTTAGGTACTGGAGGTCCTATCTCATCCTGCTCGTACTCCTTAGGTACTGGAGGTCCTATCTCATCCTGCTCGTACTCCTTAGGTACTGGAGGTTCTATCTCATCCTGCTCATACTCTTTAGGTACTTGCCCTTTTTCATCCCTTTCCCCGTGTTGTGTATCATTCGCGTTCTTCATTTCGACGTCATCATAATTTATTCTATATTCTTCTGGTACCGGGGGCCCGATCTCTTCTTCGGAATCGTCGTAATCCTGAATATTGTCCATACCTGGTAAAAAACGATGCAGAACGTCTATACACAACAAACGGATAAGGCGACACTGAACCGGGAAGGTTTCAAAATGTTTACCAACGATAATTCATTATTTATTATTGCTTATTTTATTAGTTTCATTTTAAACAAATGAAAATTTAGGAGAAGAATTAAAAGGTTAAAATGATAAAACATCAGCAGGTTCAAACAGGCATTGATTAAAATGGTTTTCGCAATTTGCGCACACTCGTGAAAACCAGCATCATGACATTTATCTATAGGTTGACATTTAAATTCTTTAAATCGAGTTTATTTTCAGATTCTAGGCGTTTTAATATGTTAAAACATTGCTGTAATGGAAAATTCATTCATAAAACGTTATGAAAAAGCCTCTGATTTAGTATGAGTGCAGTAGTACTGCTGTTGAAGTCTGATATTGACACAATAAATTTCTATTTTTTCTGACTGATTTGGTAAAAAAATGTTTTGTAACATTGATAAACACATAAGTGGTATGAACTTCTACTTTCTCATATTCTAGACCACCATTGTCCACATTCAGTGAACAAATAGATTGTTTTATAACATAAAAATATTAGACCTTTTGTCACATATGGAACCCGTTGGCCAAAAATCTTGTAAAAAAATACACCAAATCAATTTAAAAAGATCGGCATGTCTTAACATCACAGGGCCCTAGTACTGTAATATAAGTGGAACTGAGATTGCCGTCTTTGCATACATACAAGAAGATGGCAATCATGATGACCTTCATACATCATTGACTTGTGTATTTATTATATATTTACCAGTCCACATCCTACCAACCCATACATTATAGACAATATAAGTCCGATTGAAGAGGAAACCCAAACCCATAGACTTTCCCAGATATGATGAAAACAAAATAAACTCTTAAGTGTGATGCATATTCATGGTATGTGATCAAAATGGTACACTCATCCATACTACACAGTACAGACTAGCCGAGTTGTGTTCCAATCACCAGGCGGAACTGATGATATTACTGATGCAATGCTAAAACGCATTTGAATCTTTAATTTAAAAAAAGGGAAAAAAGTGAGTGGAGACAGACCCAATAAGGGACCCTGTACCGGTTTGCTTTCTTTGCTTTTCTTTTCTTGTCTCTCTCAGGTTGAATTTAAAAAAATGTCTGTAATTTGTTAAAAATATTGATTGTAATATTAATAATGTGACAATATAATCAATTGAACTACCTTATATAATCTGTTGGTCAAGAAATCTTTGGTGAGAATGTTCAAACAATAATATCCCAACCATTCACATTTAATGTTTTATTGCAAGTTTTCCAATTTAATACACAATAAATGGTACAAAGGATTTTTTTTCTCTATAATATTTGTGATTTTGGCATAATATTGTCTATTATGCTATTTTTGGTGCTTTTAAACAAATTAATTGCTTGCAGTATTGATAGTTCAATTGTCCTTAACTAAAATTATAATCCAATTCATTAGTTGTTGGGCAAATTAATTATGAAAATGTATTGAAATAATAGCAAGGAGTTCTGTTGGTATTTACACAAATTAATTTTGTATTTTACTTCTCGCTTATTTGGTTGACAGATAAGACTGATGAGTAACTTTTAACTTGAATATTTTAATGACTCTAGTCATTAGCTATTTTTACTATGTATTCTAAATAGCAAGGGGAAAAATTACTGATCATAATTTCAGGCTTTCTTAATGCAATGGTGGATACAACTTTCCTGCTTTAATTTTTATGTTTATTTACAATAAATGCCTGGGTGCATGTATAATGGAAAAAATTTAACATAGTTGACTTTGACTTCAAGGTTTTCTCTTCAACTGACATTGGGTTTAATCTGCTCAGTGTGGTAAACATAGGGGCAAAAACAGTTTAATAAATGTGACCTAGAATTGCGCACAAAGGACTAGAATTTTTTTCCTGAAAGTATTTATTCGTCGTTGATTATTATTAAAGTATTTGTATTGAGCCCAAGTCTAAATTATGTAGCTTACGGCACTACAATGTAGCTTTGTTATTCAAAGGGGCTTTAAGACTCAGAAAAAAAGTTTATTTTCTTCTTCTTCTCCTCTCTCCTTTTATTCAAGGGATTTCAAATTTTCCCTAATAATGATTATTTTGTAAATTGTTTTTTATTTAAGCCACATCAAAAGGTATATATTTTTATCTTTAATGTATTGATACTCTTATTTAAGGAACAACAGCCTTTGCATCACTGGTGCTCTTAAAAAACACCCACTAAAGACTGTAATTAATGTACAGCTATCACTTTTTTATCAGAGAAAATATTACACTGTGAAAAACCATTAAACATAACTACTAAAAAAAATAAAATGAAAAGATAAACCAAAAGAAGAAAAAATCTGGCATGAAATGGCAAAAACCTTCTTTTGGTTTATCTTTCCATTTTTTAATAGTTATGTTTAATGGTTTTTCACAGTGTAATATTTGCTCTGATAAATCAGAGATAGCTGTAGATTAATTACAGTCTTTAGTGGTGCTTTTTTTAAGAGCACCAGTGATGCTAAAGCATGTTGTTCCTTAAAGAAGAGTATCAATAAATTAAAGATAAAAACATATACATTTTAATGTTGCTTCAATAAAAAACAATTTACAAAATAATCATTATTAGGGAAAATTTGAAATCACTTGAATAAAAGGAGAGTATGAGCACCACATGTCCCTCAACTATAACCATCTTTGAAGATGAATTGTTAACCATCAAAATTGTGCACATGAAATAAATAACAAATATAAAAAAGGTACATACTCAACAAGCAATAATAGAATAATAATAAGATAAATAGGTAAAGATAGGTAGGCAAATGAAGCCTGTAGACGCCTCCGTAAAATCCCTCATCCCAACCTCCTAGTCAGACACCTTTCATCCTGATCCCTTCCCAACCAACCTCTAAGTCGCCTAAATAGATGTCCTCGCAATTTTCTCTTAAGTGAGGAAAGTGAAGTGTTCCCTTAAGAAATGTAATAAATGGATTTCTTCTCCATAAGTCGCTTGTAGCACTATCGTAACGCAATAAAAAATCAACGAAATGTTTGAAATTATTATAAACCACTTTGTAGTAGTTACACTTAGTAGAAGTATTTTGTTCAATTGTCCAATAAATCGTGCCCTTCGTCGAGAACCGAGGACCTCTTCTTTGCCATGACATTTCCAGACTTTGTAATTAGACAATAAGAAGTAGATGGCCGCAGTTCCATTAGACTTAATTCTTCAATTTGAAAGGCTTGTTTTATCTGATTAAACAAGAATTTATTAAAAAATAGATTGTAAGTGATTTCGATTCTAATCGTGGAAATTTCTTTATTTGGTATAAAGCAAAAAATTGTCTTTTGAAAAAAAAAAAAAAAATCACGGACAAAATTGAAGATACTTTTAAGACAAAAACAACGATTGCACAATGGTTCCTCCTCGTTGATATTATCGTCTTTGTTGTTAGGTTGTTAGCACAGAAAAATATCCTGACATTTTTTCCTTTTCCAGCTTTTCTAAACTGCTTTTCTCAAAATAGTTTCGTTTCATTATTAGTTAATATTTATTGTCTTTGTCGCGGCGACTGTAGATAGATGTAGATTTCATCGACTTCTTTAATTTATCCGAAATAGTTAAAAAAATTTCTTTGTTTTTCACAGTATAAAATTAATTATTTTGTACATTAATCCTTAAAAATCCTTAAATATTGGCTGATTGTTTATTTGAGTTTGTACTAGAATCGTCTTCTATTGTATAATGTAAAAATAAAATATCTATCGTTGTCGCGAAATGATGAAAATACTCGCCTTACGGTTTAAAATCGGTATTTTCTATTTAAACTTTTATAAAAGTTATTTTAAAAAAATAAAGGACATAAAATTTAGTTGTAAATTGTTTTGATTAATAAAAGACACGCTGCGCTGCGACAAAGACAAACGCTCACCTGACAAAAAAACTTTTTACATTTATAAACCCATCAACTAGAACTATAATTAAATCACAACATAAGAATAACAGTTAGGAGATTATCCACGGGGGAATTGCAAATGAGATCTACAAATATTGTCTAATCGTGAAAAGTGTAAAAATAAATTGTCGTGAACGACGAACAATGTAAAAATAAATTGATTACGACCTTCCAAAAAAACAACTAATAAATTAATTAATTAAAACAGCCTTAGAAGTGCATGCAATTTTATAATTGGACGTTCTACATCTATTGTCTAACTAGAGATATTTTAATTCTGTAACGTATAATTAATTGTCTTTGCCAGGGAAGAATGAAAGAATACCCACTCTGCGAACAATTGTACTGGACTGCATTTATACAAGTCAATGCCTGTGCGTCTGTTTTTTTTTTTCGTATTTTGTATGTAAAAAATATGTCCACAATGTTTATTCTTCTTTCTAGTGATCATTTTATAATTAGCTTTGCAATTTTTTTTTGTTATTGCGGAAAACTTTTTTATTAACTGCAAATCCATAAAATATATACATGTTTACAATTAAAATGAAAGATAAAATAAAATTCACGTTTCACTATACGCCGTGGTAATAAACCGTCTGTCGTGGAATCGCGACAATACATGTAGATTTCTATGTTGTAAATTGAACTACTGAAATAAATAATACGGACAATCTTAGAAGGCCGAACAACATCTACTGTCTGATTACAAGCCCTAAATAGTAAATCGTTCCTTGGCTTTTGACTCATGATCAAATGTCCGTTAAATATCACCTCTGCACAGTCACTAACTCGAGCAGACTAAGACTTGCTAAAACATTGATTATTGTCAGTCCAATGAAATCCACGCCTATTGTCTAATTCTAAAAGTGTACAATTGTCCCTAAACGGTTACTCTGACGTAAAGAACGTCAGAAATGGCATTGTTTTCACGTACAAAACCTCTTACTGTTAATAACTCTTTTGGTCGGATAAAAGGCAGTTTTATTTTATTTTCAAAGAATGCTTTAAGGGAAAATTGCGTATTTATACTGGACTGAAGTATGATTTCATTTGAATAACAGTGCTTCTATTTTATCAATACTGATAAGGGGTGTTTGAGTGCGTCAACGAATCAGTAATAACACTGACAAGTCGTTCTTCAGATCGTTGTTGAATCTTATCAGAATTTCTTTTTATATCTTCACACTTCTCAATAAAAAAATATATTTTCTAAGGTAAAATGTTTTGAAAGGGTTAAGAGAAGTTATCAGAGTGTGAAAAAAGGTTATGTTGTCCCATTTTGAATATACTTACTCTGTCCGACGAGTGTTTTCAGCGCCATATCGCCGATGGTCCTTTATCGCTGGGTCCTGGGTGAATTTCAGCAAATATGGGGCGATGGAAAAACGGCCTGGATTCAGAAAAAACAGTACTTTATTCCTGACTTGACTGAGAGATATAGACTGTTCTCCTTGTCTCCGACAACGCCTGTTTAATCGGGGAGTATTTGATGGAGTTGCGCTTGTGCGGGAGAGTGGGGAGGCTCGGCACTTTTCGACTTCAAATCCGCCTTTTCAGAAGTGAGAGGTTCAGTATTCAGTATTTCAGTTTATCATCTCTCAACTTGAAGACGTTGTTCGCTATGTTCGTTCGCATAAATACATTAGAATTTATACAGGAGGTATTGAGGTAAGGGCGAAAGGGCAATAATGACCCAATACGTACGTAATTTTAAGCAAAAATGATTAACGTTATCAGTCAATGATTTTCTATTTCGTTAAAAAAAATGTTCTCCTCAAAATTACCTCAAGATGAACAATGACTTAAAATGGCGGACCGAAAACATACAAAAACGATCAAGCCTTACGCCATAGTCAATAATCACCGCAAATGAATCATCACCGCATTGAACCTATGCTTTATTACATTAGTACAATTTCATTTTGAAACTTTCCGTTTCGGTTTGAACCAAAATTGACTAGATGAACAATGACGAAAAATAGTGGCTCATTAAGTAGTAACAAAGAGATACGCCAATAGTCAATAATTTCTACAAATTTGACTCAACACCTCAAAATTTTAAAATTGCACCATTCTCCATACTTATATTCCATTAGGAACTTTCTGCTTTAATTTGAACTAAAATTGACTCGATGAACAATTGCTTTTATTTTGAAACGTTCCATTTAAAATTGCATCAAAATCGTCTTAAGATGATCTATGACGAAAAATGGCGGACCTTTAAATGAACAATATTGATCAAATCATAGTGCCATTATTCAACAATTTTCGCAAATGAGACTCATCACTGGTTAAAATTGTAAAACTGACCATACCACATTATTATAATTTTATCTTGAAACGTTTAATTTAAATTTGCACCTAAATTGTCTTAAAAGAACAGTGACATGAAATGGTGGACCATTAAAGAGCAATACTGGTCCAGAGAAACGCCATTAATTATTTCCGCAAGACTCATTACTGTTCATAGTTTTAAAACTGGACCACAGCCCATTAGTACAATTTCATTTTGAAACTTTCCGTTTCAATTTGAACCAAAATTGACTTGATGAACAATGACGAAAAATGGTGGCGCACTAAATGTACAGTAGTGATCACTAGATACGCCATTAGTCAATTATTTGCACAAATGTAGCTCATAACCGCTCAAAATTGTAAATTTAGACCACTCTTCATTCTTACAATTCCATTAAGAACATTCAGTTTTTATTTGAACAAAAATTGACTTGATGAACAATGACGAAAATTGGCGAACCATTAAATGATCAATATTGACCAAGAGATACGCCATTAGTCAATATTCCTACAAATTTGGCTCATTCCCGCTCAAAATTTTAAAATTGGACCACACCACATTATTGCAATTTGATTTTGAAACGTTCCATTTAAATTTGCACCAAACTTGTCTTAAGAAGAACAGTGACGTGAAATGTCGGACCATTAAATGAACAATATTGATCAAGAGATACGCATTAATCAACAATTTGTACAAATTTGGCTAATCACCGCTCAAAATTTTCAAATTTGGCCACACCACGTTATTGTAATTTTATTTACTCCTTTTAAATTTCCTCTAAAATCGTCTTAAGATGAACAATGACGTGGAATGGCGGACCGAGAACAAACAAAAATGATTAAGTCTTTCCCCAATAGTCAATATTTAACCCAAATGAATCATCATCGCAGAAAATTGTAGCATTGAACCACTCCACATTAGTACAATTTCATTTTGAAACTTTCCGTTTCAATTTGAACCAAAAATAGCTAGATGAACAATGACGAAAAATAGTTGCTCATTAAATGTACAGTAGTGACCAAGAGATAGGCCATTAGTCAATAATCTGTACTAATTTGGTTCATCACCGCTCAAGATTTTATCATTGAACCACTACGCACTGTTACTACTTCATTTTGAAACTTCCCGTTTCAATTTGCACCAAAATTGACTAGAGAACAATGACGAAAAATAGTGGCCCATTAAATGTACAATAGTGACCAAGAGATACGCCATTAGTCAATAATTTGTACTAATTTGGTTCATCACCGCTCAAAATTGAATCATTAATATCACGTATCATATTAATGACTGTTAAATATTGACCAAGAGATACGCCGTTAGTCAATAATTTTTATTATAATTTTATTTTGAAACGTTCCATTTAAATTTGTATCAAACCTAAGAAGAACAGTGACGTGAAATGGCGGACCCTTGAATGAACAATATTGATCAGGAGATTCAATAATTTCCTCAAATAAGACTCATCACTGCTTAAAATTGTAAAATTGGACCACTCTCCATTATTACAATGTCATTAGGAACGTTTTATTTCAGATTTTGCCAAATTTCGGTTAAGATGATCATACTGATGAAGATATTCGCCATTAATAATTTATGCAAATATGACTCTTCACTGTTCAAAATTGTAAAATTTGACCCTCCCTCCTTCTGGGTCAGTCCCTCTGGGTTTTAACGTCAATCAAACGCGTTTATGCTTTGCGCCATCTTCGGTGATCAACATCCGTTCCAACGGTTTAGTTAAGGCGTGACAACCAAATGACATCAGATTTAAACTTTTAAATAATAAAAATATAATTGTTTTGAAGATTAGACAAAAGAATGTGAAAATCATTTCTTAGATCGTTATCTTATTGGGAACATAATGAGCTGTGGAATTTTATCAAATTGGTTTTCCTTTATCGGTTGTTCTTTGAGTCAGTCTTGGTACTAAATCTTATTTCCAGTCTTCTTGTTATCTGCATTTCTAGTGCAGTTCAAGGCTAAAAATAAACCTGTCAGCTCAGAACTGAAAATGATGCAATAGTGTAGTACGGGTGATGTGCTGACCCCGCAGACTCGATGTACAATGTAATTAACAAATATACATTGTAACAATATATTTATTAATAGAGTAAAAAAAATAAAAAAATAGAGTAATTGTGGTAAGAGTGACGAAGTATTTATGGTAGTAAGTATATATGGTAAATTTGAATATTCTTTTTGGTCAGCCTAGGTGGGAGAAAAAAGTAAAACTCAAAGGGCGTTGACTCTCCACTTTTGAATAAATATTATAGCTGGGTTGAAGAAAATTTATTCGACTTTTTTAAATTAAAGACCAACGTGAGATCTATTTTTTCTTTCTTTTACGTTTTTAATTGTCAACAAATGAGGAACCCAAAGAGGAAAAGGAAATGCGTTAGTTTCCGATCGCTTTTAAGTGGGGGATCCGAGCATAGGACAAGGCCGCAGGAGGTTTAAATGAAGCAGTTGTGAAGACGGTCTCGGATCTTCATAGTCGCTGGCTTTTCACTGGTCTAAGAAATAAACGGGGATGGAAGACATCAAAAGGACCCTTTACAACATGCACCTATCACCGCTGGAAGAAAAGGTCAGGGATAAAAACGAGTCTTTTCCAATAATTTTTCCTTTAAAAAATTTCCCAGCTAGGAAAATCTGTTTTTGACAAAGCACTGATCGTGAATTAAAAAAAAAAATCGACCTAAAAATCAAAACGGTATATTTAAAATAATAAATTTATCAAAAGTAGGCACAAATTTAGGTCTAGGTTTATTATTAATTTTTTATCGTGAAATTTAAAAATTGCTTCCTTTAGTCAAAATATATATAGGTAACCCTAGTTAACAATTTAGAGAAACACACACATTAACAAACAAGTTGGGACAGACATTAAAAAACCAAACATTTCTCAAACATGATAAAATCTGTTAAAACAAAGAAACGTGATAATCAAGAATAAATGATTAAGAGTAATGATTGTTGAAACACGTGGACCCAGATGGATTTTGTTTGTCTTTCACGTGTCTTAAAGAGGCTGGTTGAATTTCTCAATAACAAAATCACAATAACAAAGTTGAAACCTTTGAAATCAATATCCGTATTGGTATGATGGAGAGATTAATGATGTACAAGATAGATTTTGGATTGGTTTAAAATCCCTTTTCGTTTGTTAGTTTTATTTGTTTTGTTACTCCGTTTATCGCTTTCCTTTTTTTTCTTTCCTTTATACTCTCAAATGTTGCAGTCGTTCTCTCTCTCACTTTTAGCACGTCTCTCTTTCTCCATTTTTCATTCTCTGACTGTCTTTATATTTTTCTGTTTTACTTTTTGTCTTCAGCTCTTTCTGTGTTAATTGTCCCAGTCTTTCTCTCTCATTATATCTAAATATTTAGCTCTGTATGTTTGTCTTTTAGTAGTTCCCCCTCTCTTTTCATTTTACACTCTCAATTTTTTCTTGTCGTTCTTCTCTCTCTCTCTCTCTCTCTCTCTCTCTCTCTCTCTCTCTCTCTCTCTCTCTCTCTCGGTCACACTCCCTTTTAGCACGTCTCTCTTTCTCCTTTTTTCTCTCTCTGTCTTTCTATTTCACTTTTTGTCTTCAGCTATCTCTGATTTAATATTCACAGTCTTTCTCTCTTATTATATCTAAATATTTAGCTCTGTATGTTTGTCTTTTTGTCGTTCTCTCTCTCTCTTTCATTCTTTTTTTCATGCTCTAAATTTTCCGCTCATTCTCCCTTTCTCTTACTCTCTCTCATTCTCTCTGCCATCCTTCTCTTTATATGTTTTTACCATTCTTTCTTTCTTTCTCTAAATTTTTTCTTGTCGTTTTCTCTCTCAGTTCCTCTCCCTCTCCCTCACCATTCGTTCCGTTCCTCTCTCTCTCTCTCTCTCTCTCTCTCTCTCTCTCTCTCTCTCTCTCTCTCTCTCTCTCTCTCTCTCTCTCTCTCTCTCTTTTTGATTTTTGCGTCTGAGCGTCCGTAATCAGAATTTAGAAACAATTGTAAAATAACTGCAACATTTATGTAGCTACAGGTTTCTGGTAGATAAATTATAATTTTACGGTTTTACGATTGCTTTTTATGCTGTTAATTTCACCTGGAAGTGCTATTAGAGGTGTTGGGCTGAGAAGTGGGCCGAAGTGGGCCTAGTGAAACCTTGAGGATCACTTTAGTTAGTGTCTTCACTTTTGTGGTGAACGCAAAGCTAAATGCAAAAATTCAGTTTCTTTGATTGGCTAAGTAAGAAGCCTTGAGGAACTCCTAATATTTGTTTTTCAATTTGGAGTATTTTGCCACATGATAGTTCTGTTTTACGTCGTCAGATACTGTCCTTTTCAATTAAATATTTATTTTCTTTTATAGACGACAATTCGAATTAGACTCGAGAATATAAACTGAACAATAAATATCGAGGGGTGGTTTTAAGAACAAACAAAATCGTACATACATACTTGCAAACAGACATAAGATATGTACATATACTTGCATGAATTTAATTCAAATTGTATTATTTACTGTTTAGATCCTGCGTTTCTTTCGGTTAATTCGTGGGAAGATTTTTTTGAAAATCATGCATTATTTTAAGCAAACAATTCAGTTGGTTTATTCGGTAAAAGCAAACAATTCTGATCAAGCATGAAAACAAAGCACACACGCACAAACGCGCGTGTAAATCCACTTACGTAAATCACTATGAATATGAAGTTATAAAAAAATTATCATTTTTAGTATAAAATACTAGTATAGCCAAATTAGTTAATAAGAAATTGACAATGGAATCTACCAACGATCGGTTTTTTTTGATGTTTTTTATTTAATAATTAAAATTAAACGGCTCAATCAGTACTTGAATTTTGCCTATTAGGTCATTAAGTGGTAGGGCGTGAGTCATCACATTGCTGCTGATTCTGCAGACACTGAAGGCTGGACGGTCCGTGATTACTAATACCTTTCCCTTTCTCTCTTCTAATTCCATCCGACGTCTTGCCCAACGACTTAGGAGAACAAAGCCTATCGCATAGGTCGATCGCATAAATTCGTATCGTCCCTTATCTTTTATACGGACCTCGTGTGACATTGTTGTGGCTGTCGTTATAGAGTCAAAAACCTCGAGTTATGCAACCAAACTGGTTCGGTGGAATGCGAAGAAACAAACTGACTTGGTGTGGGTCAGTGTCAGAAATCGGATACGGTGATTTCGAGCTGGCTAAGGTGCAGGGTAAAAGAAAAACAGCTTGGTTTGTAAAACATCTCTTAAATATAAAACAGACAACAGTGCGGAAGAAGTGCTTTTTTTGGTGGATGAAACACTCTCTTCACACTTTATCTCTGCCACTCTCTCACTCTCTCTCTCTCTCACTCTCTCTCTCTCACTCTCACACACTCTCTCTCTTCTCTTCTCTCTTCTCTTTCTCTTTCTTTGTGTGTCTGTCTATTTCTTCCCTTTATTATTTCAACACAAATCCTCCATTTTAAGTCTCACTCTCTCGTAAACTGTTTCTTTTTTTCTTTTCTTTGATTCTCTCATTACTTCAGTGTATGAAGCACACCCTCACACTCTTCTCTTTCTCCCTCTTTCTATTTCTCTCTCTCACGCTCTCTCTCTCTCCCTCTCTCCCTCTCTCCCTCTCTCCCCCCTCACTCACACTCTCTCTCTCTCTCTCTCTCTCTCTCTCTCTTCTCTCTTCTCTTTCTCTTTCTTTGTGTGTCTGTCTATTTCTTCCCCTTATTATTTCATCACCAATCCTCCATTTTAAGTCTTTCACTCTCTCGTAAACTGTTCCTTTTTTTCTTTTCTCTGATTCTCTCATTACGTCAGTGTATGAAGCACACCCTCACACTCTTCTCTTTCTCCCTCTTTCTATTTTTCCCTCTCCCTCTCCCTTACCCTCATCTTCACCCTCACTCTCCGCGCAGAAATGGTCGGATTCCTCGGTTTGCGTTTTCCTACTTATATCCCTCACGTTGGCTTACACTCTTTCTTGCAATTATACATTTTTGAAATTTTCTTGTCTCATTTTCATGTCACATTTTTCATATCTTTCGCACACTTTCACATTTCATATTTTCATAATGCCTTACCACAGAATGTTTATTGTTTGTCTGACCTTTTGCTTAGGCGTATCGACTTTTTTGCCTTCCCTTCCAACGGCTTAAAGTTAGTGTCTTCCATCCAAATGTGAATATATTAATTTTACAATTTCAAATATTTATAGTCAATAATAATTTAGTATTAAAAGGGTCTTTTTTAAATAGGGAATTAAATATCACAGTTTATCCAACTTTACATCAATATTAAAATATTTCCAACAGTTTCAACAGATTGCGTCAATTTCATGTATCTGTTTGTCAACCTTTAGCCAATAGTGGTTCTAGAAGGGTTTTAACAAGTAGAAATCAATAAAATTAAAACTAAATTTATTTTTTGATTCATCTTCCCTCTTCATCATGATTTTGTATTACGGATTTTATTTCCGTTTAATCGCCACAATTATTAGTACACACACTGCGCAACCCGATATACTCAAAAATACAGCGAAAATTGACGGACCAACACATATTGATCAAATTCCTTTCAACACAGATTTTTTCGGCATCACAAGTTTTAAAAATATTCGTGTCACCCATTGACTTTTCCCAAAATAATTTTGGTTTATGTTAAAAATCTAAGCCCAGTATATAAAGTCCCCTTGTATAAAATACCGTTAAACACTTCACCCGAGTGCAAAATGTATGTCTATACTCGAATTTTGGTAATTTCAATGTGAATTTGAGTTACTTTAATAAGCTAAAAGGAGGTTTTGTTAATTCCTGTATGCAATTTCTTTTTTATGCCAGCCTTCCAAAATAACGAATAGATCTGGAATATCAAAGCATTATAATTCTATGGACGTCCTTGTGTATAAAGATAAAATTTTTACAACTAGTATACAGCCCAGACAAAAGTTTTGTGGAAATTGACAAAAAAAAACAAAAAACTATTCAGTTTTTGGATGAACAAAGCATGTTTTGTGGATAGACACGTAAAAAATTTACTAGGCAATTTTGCATGTTTTTTAATCTTTCTTCTTTCCTTCTCTTTAAACTAACTCCCTCTATTTCTCTTTTTCTTACGCTCTGCCTATTTACTGCCTCTCTCTGTCTGTTTCTCCTCTCTTTTTTCTTTCTGTTTCTGTCTGTCTGCCAGTCAGTCTCTCTCTTTCTGTTTCATTCTATCTTTTGGTCACTTTTCCTCTCACTCACCCACTCACTCACTTCTTTCTATACATATTATCATTCTCCCTTTTCGCATGCTTTTTCATTTTGATATTCCATTCCACCGTACAGTAAAGCTAAGAGACAATTAAACCCCACAACAATTCTAATTTTTTTATTTAACGAAGCTCAAATTTTCTCAGTTTTCGAACATTCAATTACCTATACAACATTTTTTCTAAATGAAAAAATTGTGCGACAGGTGGGATTTGAACCCACGACCTTCGGCTAAATACGCCACTGGTCTAATCACTTGAGCTACCGTGATTTCGATTGCCCATGGCCCCATGCCACAAACTTCTCATTCCGACTTCTGGAGTTTATTCCAATTTCGAAAAAAAATGTGCATAATTATTTGAGTATATGTATAATTAAGAATGATTTGATAAAAATAATAAAAGTAGGTATTTCTCAGTTTTAATTAAAAAGGTGGTTTCTATCATTTATAAAAGGGAAATTTAGCCAAAGGCAGCCCTGTCGAGAAACCCTCGTCGAAACCTCATGTCTATCGGCCTCGCCGGACCTTGGCGTTTATAATTGACCGTTCAGGCGTCCCGATGCTTTAATTTGAGTCAATTGCTTAGTGAGTTTAAGTCGACTTGAGTGAATCGAGCGATGACACTTAACGCGACTCAACGGCTCGCTGAAAAGCTCGAGGTGAGTGGCCGGCCGACGTGGATTTAACCGAAAACTGTTACGTTGGCTTTTGACGTCAGGTTAATAAGTAAAAAAGACGCAAAAAAACAACAACAAAGAATATGTATACATGTTAGACATGATTTGGACAGCCAAGAATGGCACGAAATTTTACTCATGAGGCTACACAAAAATTGTTTTCGGAACATAGTGGTTTTATATTTCTCATTTCCATTGCAAATTTATTTTGGACTTTCTAAATAAACAAAGAATATTGTTATTGTTGTATTTACAGCATTTTTACGTCCTACAGGAGGACGTTATAAATTACACTGAGAGACAAAAAAAAACGGCCACCCTTAATATTTTTAATGATCTCTATCCTCCATTGATTATCTTACAACAATATTTAGTCGTTTTAAAGGATTAGAGGTAAATAAAACACAGATAACACCATTTGTGTTTACCATAGGATTTTGTAAATAAATCTTTGAATAGACAATCTCTTTTTGTTGGTTTTTCTGCAAAGCTTCTTTCTAACGATCCGGTGGTTCGGTTTTTTTTCAAGTTGTACCATTTTTAAGTTTCAAATTGATTGAGTCAATGATTATAGTTGTAATATATTGCTGGAAGATGGAAGAAGAAGAGCTTATGTTGCCAGGTGCTTAGAACAGTCAGAACAACTGTCTGAAGTATGTGTTTACTGACCGTTAGTGATTATTTGGAGATTGTGAGATGCAGTCTGGTGTGACTAGGTTTTAGAAAAAGATTTTCTTTACCGTCACAAAGCTTCAATCTTTATTGAGATCATCTTCTAAAACCTACGTCACACCAGACCGCATCTCACGATCTCCAAGTAATCATGTCTGAAGTGTCTTACAACGCTACCAAGATAATGGAAGTTACTCAAGAAGGGACGGATCATGTCGCCATCGTGTCACATCAAAGAGAGATGATTGTTTTATTCGACATTCTTCCACTGCAGAAATGTTAATGTCAGTTTACACTGTCCCTGAATTTGTGACATGGCACAGGACTCAAGAAATCTCATCAGTTGGTCTGAGCAAGATTAGGTTAAAATCTTGTTTTCGGTTGAGTCAAGATTTTGTTTGAGGTCTTCTGACGGCCGAGAGATGGTTTGGAGAAGAACATGAATGAGATATATCCTCGTAACATTATCCCTCTGGAGAAGCTATGTGGTATGGTTTGAACAGGCATTTGTACGGAAGATCGCACAAACTTAATCTTCATTGAGGGTTCCCTAACAGCTGCGCGATTCATTGAAGATATGTTATCAGAAGTTGTTCCTTATATGCCATTAATTGGTTTTATTTTCATGCATGACACTGCAAGGCCCCACACTGCCAGGATCGTTGGTGACTACTTGGAACGGGTTTCAGTTCAAGGTTTGGAATCCCGACTTAAATTCTATCGAACACTTTTGGGACGAGCTGTCAAAGAGGGTAAAAATTCGCCCAGTGATGCCAGAGAATATGCAGGAATTGAGAATGCCGCTGTTGGAGGAGTATGAAAATATTCTACAGAATTTCATTCAAAACGTCATAAAATCGATGCCACGTCGAATGAAGGCGGTGATCAACGCAAGAGGAGGAAATATTCATGAATTCATCATTGTTTCTATAGCAACATTTTTGATAAAATTGTTCGTCTCAGTTTAATTTTTTATTTAATTTGTTTATTTAGCTATATCTTTATTTGTCTTTAAAAATATCCAGTAACAACAAAAAATAAAAATGATAACGATTGCAAAAAAAAAAAAAAAAAAAAAAAAAAAAAAAAAAAAAAAAAAAAAAAAAAAAAAAAAAAAAATGAAGACCACATTTTTTGCTTCTCAGTGTAATTTAAATTAAAAGTAGATTAAATACTCAATTAATTGTACACAATTTTTTTCGAAATGAAAGATTTGTGTCATTCATTTCGAAAAAAAATTGTGTACAATTAGTTGAGTATTTATATATTTAATAGAAGCTGATAAAATTTAGTATAAAAGTAGATTAGTTTTTCGAGGACGTTTTGGATAACCAAAAATGTAGCGAATAGATTTTTTGCATGTCCTAGGCAGAAGAACGAGTTATTGAAAAAGTTATGCGTTACATATTTTGTACAACCGAACGTTGGATTATTCAAGGAAATGTACAAAAAGGTATGTTGGTTCACATAGGCATGTTTTGTATATCCAAAAACTTAATTCCATTAATCTTTCATGTTACGTTTCTGGGTAAGTCGACAATCACGGCATGTAACTTAATTTATACAACCAAAAATGGGCTAGATATAGAAATGTAAAACAAAGAAAGTATGTTCGTTCTTGTAGACATGTTTTCGGTATCCAAAAACAGTTTTATTGACTTTATGTTAGGTTCCTAGGTAATTCTTTGAATGGTATGCAGCTAGAGACAAAATTGCCAACCATATTACTTAATTTGAATAACCAAAAGTGGGGCTAAATAAGGAAATGTAAAAAAAGGAATGTTGGTTCACGAAGAAGTGTTTTGAATATCCAAAAATGTAGTTCCATTGACTTTTTTTATTACAGTTTGGAAGTAGATTTTTTGAATAAACTAAAACAGGAAAAAGTTTTTATAAAAAGTTATACATCACATTTTTTTACGACCGAATGTTGGGTTATGCAAGGGAATGTAAAAAAAAGAATGTTGGTTCACGTAGACATGTATTGAATATCCAAAAACTTAATTACATTGATTTTTCATGTTAGATTCCTAGGTAATGCTTTGAATGATCTGAAGCAGGGCGACAAAATTGAACAGCATATAACTTAATTTGTACGACCAAAAGCTGAACTATATAAAGAAACGCAAAAAAATTGTTGATTCACGTACACACCTGATGGTCCCAGAACAGTGGAAAATGCACTTTTTCCCACGAAAGCACATTCTTAGGTCCCACGTTTTAAACTTTTTTTAGGTTTGGAATTGCTTTACCTATCCGGGGTGGTGTATCACATTAACAAAGTATATGTGCCGATGTTTGGTTTCTCTAGTTGGTTGTTATAGTGTGCGATGACTGATATAGAACGCTTACAATTCCCCAATCTTGCCTGCTGAGATAGAGGCTTCTTTTTTGGGTGATTCATTCTCTTTGCCTTACCTCATAAGAGGTGTTTTAGTTCAGTGCTTGTGTTTTTTTTCTCAATACACTTTTCCAGCTACATCATTAGCACATTCTCAGATGAGTCTAGTTGTGGATTAGTGGGAGAGCTGCTACTTGTTGGCTTGTTGGTCCACTCCAAGCTGTTCTCGGAGTGCCTGTATTGCTTAATGGGCCTAGGAGAACAACAAGGTTACCTGGAAGTGGGTTCCGTGTCTTGAAGATGTCCATTGACCAACTCGCCCTAACAAGAGGTAGCCAGCAACTACAGCTAAGGCGCGAGAATATGCTAAAGATAGAGCTGAAAAAATGACTTGTGAAATAAATCTCAAGTACTGGGCTTAAGCACCAGGTATGAGGCATGCATAGATAATGAAGCTATCAAAAAGGAAGGCGAAGGAGCACTTCTCTGTCCCAGCACGTAACATTTGAGAAAAATTACATACTCCTGTACTGCTCTCTTTAACTACCATGTAAATAAGATGGGCATAGCCGATACAGTAACATGCCGTCTATGTCAAGAGAGAAACCAGATACATCGGGACATACCTTTGCGAATATGAAACATTAGTCCGTTGTGGAATATTCACTACGGTTAGGCAATTCTGACACCAAGAGAAGTGCGCGAAAAGGAAGAAAAGTGCTTAATTTTATAATGAAAAAACCACTCAACGGTTCGGTCTTAATAATAGGCGTTCCACAATAAATCTATATAGGGCATATTAAGTAAGTCCTTACTTAATCCCCCCTAAAAAAAGTTTAAATTTATCCAGCAGACGTGTACCGAACACCCAATTAAAACCAAAATTACATCCAGGCCCTTATTTTTTTTTTTATTCATTTACTTATTTTTTGTGTATTTATTTATTTATTTTTATTTTTTATTTATTTTTTGGGCGGCTTGAAACTTCATGCCTCATAGTTTTGCTTGTACACCTGTTGACCCTCGCCAACTTTTTAGACGGCCTTAAACCTGCGAACTTCATTGATTTTGTACTTATATCTTCTTTGACGACTTTCACGTCAGATCCACGATTTTTGGAGGTGTCACTTAAAAACGGATAATCAAATGTAACCTGGTTAAAAATTAATGGACACAAATTCACGAAAGAAACATTGATGGAACAGCCGAACGTTGTGCTATATTCTATACATCTTGGTTTTGACATAGCTATTTTGAACTACGCAACTACGTCCCTTTATAAACACATCCTGCGGAAGTTGTACTACAAAGGTTTCTCATGATTTATGAATGAGCTGGAACTGTTTTTTCCCATCCTTTTGACATTTCTACACGCGAACGTTAAAAATTAATGGTATTTGTGTTGTACAAGTCTAATAGTTTCGAATTTTACGATCACTTTCAGCCTATTCTCAGCAATAAAAATTATTTTTTTTTTTTAAATAAGAAAAATCTTTATTACACGAGATTATTGATCAAAAAGCGATGATATTTTAAGAATGACAGCTTGAAAGTACATGAAATGATGTACATTTGTTTTATTTGCCTTAGGTTTTTTATTTTAGGCTCCATGGATCATCCAAAACGGTAATTTTATGGGGTTTTATATAGTCTATCTTTTAAATATTCACGAAAACTTAAAATAATAAAAATGATTTAACGTTTTACTATGAAACATATAAACACAAGGGAATACGATTTGCTGAAAATGTTCAAGCTTTTCTCTTCTTGTTTCAACCTGTTACATAGCCAAATGTTTCTGAGTATAAGTGTTAGTTTAATGAAAACCGATGGTAGCTAAAAAGCATCATTATTTCATCCTGCCTTGAAAATTAGCCTCGGCCTTGGGAACGAACTGTGAATAATCGGGAAAAATATTGCCGACTCATTGCTTGATGCAAACAACTATTTTTCAATCAATTTCATTGTACATATATACTATGCCTTTTTTTTAATACTCGTAAAACGTTGATAATTGAGAAAATTGGTAAATTTTTCCATGATAAACGAGCATAAACTGGAACAGTTTTTCTACCTGTTGTTTATAAAAGATTTAACCAATATTCATTCTTCACTCGGTCTGATCAATTTTAATTTATTAGTTTTATAAATGTGTGCTAACAATAGTGTCATTTTGGTCTGGAAGAACTTACATGCTAATTACGATGGGCTTATTGCAAATCCTTGACGGCCAACTTATCTTGCTAAGAATGGTCGAAATTGACAAGGTAAAAAGAAAAATATATTGTGAGATGGCTAAATGCAGTCGTGAAATTGGCTCCAAAATAAGTATTGGATGTCAAATCGCATGTCAAATATTTTGGGCAGATAAAATTTTAGCTGTATTGATTTTAAGGCTGGGCTTAGTACAAAACCTCAGGGACCCGTTGGCTAAGAACGAAGGAATTTGAGCTGAAATAAAGGGAAAAACATTGTACATGTTGCTAAACATGGAAAATGATTAAACAGACTTACAGTCATTATTTGAATTATGTATTCTCATCAACATCATTAGTGTGGAAATTTGACATCACAATTATCTGTTAGACCTTGTAAGTACAACTGCGGGCTGTGACTGACTAAACATACACTTAATTCACGCATTCTCATTTTCATTACTTCACTCTTTCACTAGTTCAACTATTCACTCATTTCTTCATTCTGTTATTCACTCATTTTTAGATAATTTATTTGTTCGTTCTATTGTTTATTCAATCATATATTTCCTCTTTCTGATTATCTCGTACAATCCCCCCCCCCATTTCCATTTCATCTCTCATTCCTTCGTGCATCCATTCATTCACTCTCTCGTTTAACCATCCATTCATTTAATCGTATCTCGTTTGTTAATTTTCCTCCCCTAGGATTAGGCCTCTCGGCCTACATAGGCCTTCGCACCAACAGAGGACTTGTTCTGTTGTTCTTCTTCTTTTTCTTCTTGGCAATATCTGCACAGGCTTGTTTCTGCTACTCCGAGTCTATACATATGCCTCCGGAGTCTGCAGTGTCCAGTTAGCAGTTCAACTATAATTCTAGAACTAGCATGTCCGAGATTTAGTAGTTCTGTCGATAGTTTATTTTTCTGTAAAATGATTTCGTATGCCTCTGTCCTGGGCTACATTCCCATTGAGCGGAGGACTTATTATTGTCTAATGGGCCAATAAGTATCGTCATCGAACTTTCCTTGGACAATTTATTGGCCTCTTCGTTGCCCCTCTGCCCAGTGAGTCCTGGCACCCAGACAAGGGTAATTTTGTTATTTTCCCCAATCTCTGACAGAGCTCTAATGCAGTCCCAAACGACTCTGGACTTTACCATCGATGCGGCAATTGCGTTCAGTGCAGCCTGATTGCCTGAATAGATGGCTATCCGTCTATTAACGATCCCCAGCCTTTTTATCTCTGGCACAGTGTTCAATAACCACAGTTTCCACTTGAAAGAATGTGGCATATTGTCCAAGGCTTATATGAATTCTTGTCCTTGGTTTATTTCCATAATTGCCTGCAGTATGGTCGGTATTAATGGGATCCCTTTCTCCCAGTCAAGGTATTTTGACTAGAAAGATTTTGTCAAAATTGAATTTAGGGATCATGGCATCAGCAGGCAATCTCAGAGTTCTGTCTAGCTGAAGCTCCCCTCAAAGCTTTAATTGCTCCTTGTTGTGTGAGTAGGCTATTGGAGCCTGCATCAGCCTATGAATTGTGACTCTGGCATCTCCATGGATAAAGATGTGAGTGGTATTAGATTCATGACTTTCAAGGCAGCCGTAAGGGGTTGTTCTCATTGCCCCAGTGATGTGCAGACTCGCCAATACCGAGGATTAGCACCGCCCTTAGGTGTAAGTTCTCCCTAGCCACCTCAACCCTTCATAAATGGAAAACCTCTTTTCAACTTTGTTGTCTGCAATAAAATAGTATCATAGAACCGAATGCTTACGCCGTGATCAATCCTCAATCAATCTCTCGTTGGCTTAACTTTGTTGCGAAGTTCATTTAAACTCAGCTCTTTGGGTTAGATGGAGAGATGGGCTCTGTTCTATTTGCAACTCGCGGTCAATTGAAACAGTTCTTCACTTCCTAGTTGAGTGTTCGTTTTCAGGAGTAATTACATCTCGGGTACTTCACTCTCTCTAGAGTCCAAATCATTGAGCTATTAAATGGTTGGAATCCTCGGTCTCTCACACGGTATGCTCGCCACTCTTGGAAGTATATTTTCCATTTAGGGCAGGGATTTAACGTTTAATTTCGTATTTACTCGTAATTTTTCCTTCGTTAAATAGAACAATCATATATTTTAAAATAGCTAATGTTCTATATCACTTTTCTATGTATTTATTTCTATTCTTTTTATGTAATACAATTAATGCATGGATATCCAGAGTTCTACAATTATTCAGAAATCGTGAGATGCGGTCTGGTGTGATGTAGGTTTGAGAAAAACATTTTTTTTATCGTGCCAACGTTTCGATCTTTATTGAGATAATCTTCAGGACCTGGGATTTACAAACATTGTTTACATTTAACAAATACATGTAGGATGTGGAAAAAAGTGAATTTATACAATGCAAAATATATTTTTTTATATTCAATCAAAGTATTTCTACTCAAAGTGTTTGTCTTCTGTGTAATTGTGCCATGCTTGCGTGTCGTGTTGAGAGTGCCAGTGAGATTTTGCTGTTTTATGTTTATATACGTTGGATTTTGAAGGGATGGGGAAGGAACTCGGTATAGAAAAGACATTTTTGTATAAGGTGTTTTTTTCCCTTCGTCGGCTCTTTTCACCTCAAAGAAGCCGACGCCTTATACAAAAATGTCTTTTCTATACCGACTTCCGAAAAACACCAGACCGCATCTCACGATTTCTGAATAATTATCGATTAACGGTCACTAATCACCATACATTTCTACCAGAGTTCTACGTTTAATTTCGATTTTCGAATTATGTGTGACAATTTACAACGTTGTCCGACGACAGACGGATTTCATTCCATGTTTATATATATATAATACCGAGGGTTCGCAACAACAGAGATCATATCAATTCTCGGACTGTCGGTGTTTTTGAAAAATAGCTTATTTGTATGTTGGGGAATGCAAAGCCGCTGGATTCGAACCCTGGACCTTTACCTTACAGTGATGAGCGATCAACCATTGTGACCACCGACGCCCCTTTTTTACTTTTATTGCATGCATTTGTAATTGGGAAACCGTAAAATAAATAAATCAATCAAAGCAATTGATGCATATATCCCGAAGATTTATTCCGATGGAGGAGTTAGACGTCATTTGTATGTAATTTTTTTTAAGTGTTGAAATATTCTTTTGGCTTTCTTGTACGATCCACATTTGGTTTTTGTGTGTACATCAATCACATGTTATTGTGTTGTTGAAAAGTTCTTTTTTAGTTGTATTTAAAGTTTAAGCATTAGCCGCAGGTTCGGTTAGAGTAGTTAGTGCCAGTAGAGGTACATTTTTTAGCAACATTGAAAATGCTCTCACAGATCAATTGGGGGAGTTTTAGGCAACCCGAGCATTACCCGAGAACGGACAACGGCTGTTCTCAAGAAGAGGTAAGCTCGGATTTTTGTTCAAAGTGGCAATTTTTGTTGTTTGTTTTGTGTGTAAGCTTTTTGTCGGACGACAATGCCCATATCGAAGGAAGGGATTCAATTTATCAGTCGTTCCGCCGATAAGAGCGAAACGGATCTATCTCGAAATTAGTCTCTCCGGCGATTCCACTGAGGAGGTGACATGGAACTCGGCGTGAGGAGATTCTCCGGTGTCAATCTGCCGGATTGCGTGACCCAGGCAAGTACGAAAGTACTTTTCCTCGTCGAGTCTGTCATTCTGTCGACCAAAAAATACTAAAAGATATGCGACAGTTAAAGGAATTCTCTTTCAACCCTTGCTTGTTGAAAATCCACGTAAATTCTATATCTCCTCTGCAGGTTTTAGGTGAAAAATAAATTTGTACAGTCAGTTTGTTCTTCAGCCTTCATTTTCGCATTATGAAGTCAGCTCTTCAGCCATTACTATTATAGCATGAGTTAATATGCTTAAACATAAAATGGAACGTGATAATTATACAATTATACAAGTTGTGTAATATTTCCTCTAAAATGCAAACGAACAAAAAAAGTTAAATCTTATATGTAATTAATAATTTTTTAATAATAGGCATGTTGTCTGAAGACCTTGATCCAATGCAATATTTGTTTTACAGCCAGATTTATGAACCTTCCTGATAAAGATTAAAGATGTTAAAAAAAAAAATCAGCCTAGAAGTTGACAAAAAAGGCAATATTTGTCGTTTATGATTTTTTTCAATACTTACAATTAGATTAAGATATTAAACCATGCCACTTGAAGGAGTTTAAGATGTAATTAACAAGGTATTTGGACATTTTATAAATGATTTTAAAAATTTGTCATGCATCATTAATTTTCTTTAAATTGCCAGCAAATGCCAAAAACTAATTTTAAATAACACTTAGGATTCTGTTGCACATAAAATATTTAAATGATAAATTACTTTTTATTTTAAAGGTTTTTGACCTGTTATCATGCTTTCAATACTAGGGGATTAATATAGGCCATTGAGTCAATAGTTGATTAGTTTATTGTAGAAGAAAGATTTTAATCACTAAAAAAAGTAATTTATTTAAAAAATGCTGTTTATTCCATAATTAAAAAAAAAATGAAATAAATGTTTTCCTATTGTATGCATTTACAATACAAATTTATTATGTATAATTTTTTAGTGTAGTTTTATTTCCTTTAAACTTAAGACACCAAATTAATGGATGTTTGTCATAGAATATTTTCGTCAGTATGTATATCTTGTTCACAATTAATGATGTTTTTGATCAAAGATTGCTTGAAAAGATGAAACATTTAGCTAATAATGCCTGCAAAGTTGTTCTATTAGCTGTAGGCTGTAGGTGACAAAATTTTTACAAAGTTATCAACGAAAATCTTCACAAATTTGTTTTCTTTATGTTGAATTATGCGCATCCGATTAATTATAGAACAATATCCATGTACTAGTTATCTGAAAATCTTCCAGATTAGCAGTTAACTCCTGTAAATATCTCTCTTTCTTTCTTTATCTATTAATCTATTTCTGTCTTTATCATTGTGATCAATTTTCTGATACTTTAATATTTTCACAAAGATAATATTTTTTTTTTATAGTACAGATTGTTTTATTCTTCATAGTCTCTAGGTAACATGGTTAAGTTATGTGTCTTTATATTCACATTGTTCTTTTAATTTAAATTAATTCCTGTCATATAGGAGGGTTTATTGTCCACCTACCCTTGTTGCAGATGGGTCAAATCACTTTATAATCCCTTATTTCATATTATTCATATATAAGTCATGGGTTATATTCCAGATTCGAATTAGTACCAATAGCATTTTTTTAAATAAATATTGACTAAGTATAAAATTGTCGAAAGCTCGGCAAAAACCGTAAGGAAGTTTTCTCTGTTTTGAAAAGACTTCTTGTATCCAGCAGAATCTAGTTCATCGTTAAATATTTTTATTTTTAAAATTTACATACTGTGTTGGATACCACAAATGTAAATGTTTGACACACCTCTAGAATCATTCAGTGCTTAATCTAGGAAATTTGGCTTAATTCTCCTTAACAGACAAGATAGATAGATAAAAAGTTTTATTTGTAAGTATACATTACTCCACAAAAAATTCAAAAACAAAACAATACAAAGCTTATTTGACATGGCTTTCATCATATGTCTGAGTTGAATTATTCTTTTTTTAAAGTAAACAGTACAGTAAATAAAAAAATATTCATACAAACTTGATGATTTGATGCTAAAAACATAGATTCAAATAATACAAAAAGGGCCCATTAGATTGTATTAATAATTAAATTTGTAAACTAAAAAAAATCATCTTTTTATTCCTCATCAGACAATACATTCTGGCAAGGCAATGTTATTTTATTATTTATAGCTTTATGGCAATTTTCCTCTCAATCCATGCAAATGTTACAATTTTTCAAGATCAGCAATAAGCATATAACTTTCCCAGGTTCATTTATTTTATTACTATTGATTTCATATTGTGCTTTTGAAATTCTGAAGATTTTCAAAATTTTAGGTATAAGAAAGTTAATTTTCCTATTTAAATTTAATGTGTGGTGTGTTTAGTGACCGTTAGTCAATGATATTCGGAGATCGTGAGATGTGGTCTGGTGTGACGTAGGTTTTAGAAAAACATTTTCTTTATCGTGCCAACGTTTTGAGATCTGTATTGAGATCATCTTCAGGACTCAAAGTGTTTGTTTTCTGTGTAGATGTGTCATTCTTGTCTGTTGTGTTGAGAGTGCCAGTGAAAAAACAGTTTAAATTTAATATTTGTTTAATTATGCTTTGTAAATTATCAATGGTTTTTCTGATCATTCATTAATTATTTAATTAGTTAACATTATTATTATATTTCTAATTTTTATGCAAAAATGGTTCAGGAGAAAAAGTAGTGTCACAGGTGGGATTGAACCCACAAAGCCGAAGGTCGCGCCTTGAAGTCCCGTTCATGACACTAATTTTTCTTCTCAAAAAATCATTAATAAAAGAACATATTCTTTAGACATCCTAACAAATCTTCTGACTCAGGTTCCAGTTTGTTGCCAACCTTAGACCTTGGCCTGCTTGTTTAGGTTCTAGGTCTACTGACAACTAGGTCTCTCCCCCCATTGAAAAATAAAAACTAAAATTATTTCACACATCTGCATAAACATAAAGTAAATTGGAGGGTCGATGGGGTTTCAGTATTTACCATCAACCCTCAATACAATATGCATTCAGACTAAAAGAAATTCATTTATTAAAAATAAATAGAATAATTCTCTTATTATGTGACATGACAAACAATTCAAGACACATCGACCAACCTTTTTTTGCTTCCTGGACATTTAGGGTGTTTGTTGCCTGTATTTGGTCTATTCTAAGCTGGACAAGTAAGAACAACTACTTTCTCGGGTCTAGTGACATCTTTTATGATTTTATTTTAGCATAAGAAAATAATTATTCAGAAATCGTGAGACATTACCACACATAAGAAAATAGTTAACAAATCAATGTTAGTTGTTCTTCTACACAGTTTTTTTGTTTAATTTATTAAAAAATCTTCATGTCCAGTGGTTTGTGTTTAAAAAATGTTATTTTAGGGTTATTCTTGATCAATCAAAACCACATACAAAATAATATGGTTTATTATTATTAATGATTTTGTAGTTAATTTTCTTATTAATTTATTACATTAATCAGTGATTATAGGCAGACCAGAATAATTGGGGATGATCAAGGTACATTTAAATGTTATTCATATTGAAAAGACCACTCAGACTAATAGAGAACCACTCGGAACTATATAGTATATTGTTTTATGTTGGTTGAAATATCATCATAAATAATAAAACTTTTTTTACCAATAAGAAAATAAAGAGAGGGAATTACACAGTAAAAAAAGTTGAAAAATTTTTTAAATAAAAACAAGACCATGAGTTGATGTATGAAATTAAACTATGTCCTCAGATTGGGAAATCAAATCTCTACTTAAGCTGAACTCATCGGTCAAATCTAATTAACCTCTGACATCTTGACCCACTTGACTCTTGAAGTCAAGTTCCAATAATTGTTCCATCTGTTCCATTTTATGTCCAATTCCTTATCTAAAAGTTTAATGTTCAATATTAGCAATTAATTTCTCTGTCAGCACATGAATAATAATAATGCTGTGTTAAATATACATTATCTTATGTTAAATTAAGACATTCTTACATGGTGGTGATTGAAGTTGTTTGGCAAACCAAACCAGCACTAAGCCAATCAGAGACCATTATGCTACATGTAATTAATCAAGACAGACTATGTTTAGCATGAACATTCATAGCATGGTTATGAAAATATGTCCTTCAGTTGAGCACAAACAGCATAGCTTATATGTTTACCTTTAAAAATATTTCATTATTTTTTTATGCTGCTTTCCGCTTAGCTGATTTTAGGTTGAGCAATTTTAGTTCCCATAACCTATATATGATTTAATGTTTTTCCCCAGTAATATTTTATGTTTGTTAGTCAGCAGGATCAGCACTGTCGATTAATTGTGAGATTTCTTCTTGAACCATTGCTCCTTACCGAACATCATTGCTCACCTATCCTCGCTGGGTTGGTCTGTCAGCCTAAGACAATCGGTTAGGATCAATTACTGTTGATTTATGTTCATATTCAAAAGTGTCAATCTTTTACTGATAGTTATTTTCTTTGAACCTCATCGAAATTATTCCCCTTATGATGTCTTCTGGGCTAATCTGCAATTTTTTGAAAATACAGCAAGATTAAGCAAACCGGGATGTTCTAGGATGAACTGCTTGCAAATTTTAGTTTTAAATAAATTAAAAAATTATTAATTTTTAGGTTTATGGAAAAAAGTATCATTGAAGCTGAAATAATCGTGTTTGTTATTTTTTAAATATTTTTCTTTTTTCGAGGGTTCACAGAAGAAATATCAACCGCCAGGGTTTTAGAAAAAAGCTGATTTGTAAATATGTTGGGTTTGAATTCAGGGCCACTGGATTCAAACTCATGACTCTTATAGCGATGAGCGCCATGTCAACATCTTATTGCAGCCACTGACACCCCTTTCAGGATGGTTTAGTATCCGATTACCCTTGGGTTGTGGATGAGCGGTCAAACCACTTTACAATATTTATTTCATATTATGATCAATTAAAAAGTCAGATGCTGGGAATCGAACTTAGAACGACTAGCATAGTAAATATGAATTGGAAGTCCTAACCATTCGACCAATATTGTCCCCTTCGCAAAACCTTTATTATATTTATCATCATTATATTTCATTATAGTTTATTATTATAATTATTATTATATTATAGTTTCATTATAGTTATCATTGTTATAGTTTAATTTAATATTTTTAGGGACGAGGCCATCAGAGGGTGCCATCGGGTTCGAAAGAGTTCCATGAAGTGACCACAAGAGATGCTCAGAATAGGCTACAATCTGAGCTTAGTATAATCATTGAAAGCTCACAAGATGAGCATAAAGAGGCCTGTGCCAAAGAGATGGCAGGGTTCAGATGCCTTTTTGACACTTTCCTCAAAGACGCCAAGGGCCCAGCGATAGACTGGAAGAAGATAGAGAAACTGCCTCCTGGTGCCGTGAAAGACTACAACTCTCTTTCGCCCCCTGAGGACCTAGATGCTATTAAGAAAATGCTTGATAAACTTGTCGTCATAAAACTCAACGGAGGCCTTGGAACGAGCATGGGCTGCCATGGGCCAAAATCAATTATAGTGGTGAGAAATGAACTCTCATTCCTTGATCTCACCGTCCAGCAAATCCAGGTAATTTTCTAATTGTGTCTCAATCATAGAGCTGCCTGATGTGCAATTAATCTTTTGTAGCATTTGAACAAAACATACAATGCAAATGTTCCATTGATTTTAATGAATTCTTTTAACACGGATGAAGATACGAAAAAAATCATTAGAAAATATGCTGGGCTACAAGTTGAAATTTATACATTCAGTCAAAGCTGCTATCCTAGAATATTCAAAGAAACATTGCTGCCTGTACCAAAACACAGCAACATCAAAGAACATTTAGAAGCGTATGTAATTATTATTTTTAACATAAACAAATAATTAATTTTGTCCTTTTTTTGTAAATAGTTGGTATCCTCCTGGTCATGGTGATTTTTACACCTCATTTGAAAGTTCTGGTCTTCTTGATACTTTCATAAAGCAAGTAAGTTTTGAGTACAAAATCTTTTCACCTTTGAAACTAATTAATGACAAATAAAATAAAGAAAAATGTTTGTTGGTTAGGGCAGAGAATACTGTTTCCTTTCCAATATTGACAACCTTGGAGCGACGGTTGACCTAAACATACTCAATATGCTTTTGAACATGGAAACTGGTGAGGGGACTTCGCCTGAATTCGTCATGGAAGTCACAGACAAGACCAAGGCCGATGTTAAGGTAAATTGGTTTTAAAATTTGCCCAAATAATTATGTAACTTAGATGTTTTACAGGGAGGCACTCTGATACAATATGAAGATAAACTGAGACTTCTTGAAATAGCGCAAGTCCCTAAAGACCATATTGATGAATTCAAATCAATCAAAACCTTCAAGTTTTTCAATACAAACAACCTCTGGGTTAAGTTACCAGGTTCGTTTTTTTCTTTTTTTTTAATATATATATTTAATTTTTAGCATAATTAATAATAAACATTCTAATTTTTGTCTGTCTAGCAATTAGTCGGGTGTTGAGTGACAACTCTCTGAAAATGGAAGTCATTGTAAATCACAAAACGATCCAAGGAAATATAAATGTAATTCAACTTGAAACGGCTGTTGGGGCGGCAATGAAATGTTTCAACGGGTGTTTAGGTAAAATTATTCTTTATTGCAATGGGTGATAAACTAAGTCCATACATTTTTTGATTACTTTTAAACAAACTTAATTAACAATTTTTATCCACTTACTGTTGTTATCTTACATGTATTTTATAATTCCGACCTCCCAGAACTTCTGAGGTTTTTGAGTGATGAAATTCTCGATGAGTTTTTTTCAGTCTTCAAGTGAAATGAAGTTTTTCCTATTATGTAATAGAGTTTTGTAGAGATGGGAATAATTGAAAATCTGAACGGGCAATGGAAATTGCTTATAAGAACATCCAGTGGACTTAAAAACTTGGTTCTTATAAACGATATACATAGGTAGTTAAATTTAAAATGTTGGAAACGCAGTTACATATTATGTACCCAACTCTTAGAAATGAAAATAATGAACAAATAAATAAACAAACCAAAATCTGATCCTTAAATTTTTTGTATTGACATAGAAATTACATTACAAAATTTTTTACTATTATTGTCAAATATACACTAGTATGGATTTAATGCAATGTACTTTTTATTTATTTTATTGTGGTTGATACCAGAAACTGGAGGGTTCCCCTGATGTCTACAGCTCTATACAGCTTATTGTACTCCTTCCTGGTCCCATTATTGGAAGCTCGGAACAGGTATGTGAATTGAGCCCCCAGTGTGCCGATGTTCTTCCATTGAAGAAACTCATTTTCAAAAGATGGATATGGATGGTTAGGGATGAACCACTAACCAAATTCAGGGTCGCTGAGATCAAATCCCACCCCTGACATGTTAATTTTCATTGCAGCCACTGGTCCCCTTAGGCGTCAGAAAAAAGGTCCAGTGGCGACAGTTGTAATCGGACCCATGACCACAGGATCTGCTAGCTGAAAGCCTGATGCCTCAATAACTTTCTTCACGTGCTCTTTCACCTTGGCATATAAGGTCATTCACAGATATTTGGATATATTGCTGTATGATATAATAGGTCAATCAATAGTGAGAGACGGAACATAGTCCAATTTTTTGTTTGTAAAATTTATACATGCAAATTAATTCTGATTGAGTCTGATCCTCCATTTTTTGTCCATCCATTTATCTCGTTGTAACCTTGCCTTTTGAAGGATGTTGGAGTCCTCTGAATATGTTTCAATTTTTACTTCATCCATTTTTGTAAAATCACTGGTAGATAACGAGTAAAATATTGGACCTAGTATGCTACCCTGTGCCACTCCTGTACTTACTTTTTTAGTTCTGAATATTGGTCTTTTTGTTTGATTCTAAAATATTTATTAGGTAGGAACTGATATATACCTGCTACGAGCGAAGTATCAATGGTCAAAGCATTGCCAAAGTCAGTGAGACATAAAAAAGATAGAACTTTTTTTAAAATGATTTTTCTATTACATTCATTGCTCAGTGAATTTGGTCTATTATTGAATGTCTTGTTCAGAATCCAAATTGTAGTCAGGGATGAGTTTCATATTTTCTACAATGGGTTTTATTATTTTTAGTAATAACTTTTTGAAAAGCTTAGAGACTGTCAGTAGTAGTGATATCGGTCTGCATGATATGTACTCATTTTGAGGTTCCCCCTTCTGCGTATTTCCTTATGCTGGTAACATATTTTAGTCCGATTGCAGTATTATATAGGTATGTTAGTTTAACTAACCCCTTTTTCTCAAGTGATAAGGTCTGACCTTATTTTTAGCAGTTAAGTTTTTAATTGCTTGTTTTTATTTATTTACATTTTCTTCTTGTGGAGGGGTTGTTACTTCAAGTAAGCTGTTATATCTCTGTGATGTCTCATGCCATTGTATATTGATTATTTGAGACAAAAGCTTGAATTTGGTCCTCATCACTGATTGAAGAACAACTGGAATGCATTGCATCTTCCAAATCAAAATTTCTGCTTTTGAACTAGGCAAAACACTTACTGCTGTTTTCTCCCCAGCTGCAGTTTTCCCTTTGCGGTAAAAAAAACAAAAGAGGATAACATTGAATTATTGAAAAATGCTATGGACTTGACAGCCCAATATTTCCCACAACTTTATTTAATAATCTGGCATTTTATTTAGGTATAAACGTTCCAAGGAGTAGATTTTTGCCTGTAAAAAAGACATCGGATTTACTTCTAGTTATGTCAAATCTGTACGTTATGAATCACGGTAGTTTGGTCATGTCTCCTAATAGAATGTTCCCAACGACTCCGCTCGTCAAGTTGGGTGATAATCATTTCTCAAAGGTATGTTGCCAATCGTCAGTTTTTGTTATAAGAAAAAAAAATTGTCATTTCATATTTAAGGTTAGTGAGTTCCTTTCAAGATTTAACGCAATACCAGATATCCTCGAGCTCGATCATTTGACTGTGTCTGGAGATGTAACATTTGGAAAAGGCGTCATTTTGAAGGTAATCGCACTTTGCAAAAAATAAAATAAAATAAATTTCAATAATTTGTTTTCAGGGCACAGTACTGATAATAGCGAATCATGGAGACAGGATCGACATCCCACCCGGGGCTTTGCTAGAGAATAAAATTGTTTCGGGTAATCTGAGGATACTGGACCATTGAAATGCACTCCATTTCCCCGAATCAGGGTTCATAATCATCTGTCTCTTGTGATACTATAAGATTGTTATACACAGCATGTTATACATTGTGATTAAACTTATATAGATTTTTTTGTGTCTATATACCTTGTACATATTAAGATGGAGAAAAAAGTCTACTGTAAATTTTCTGGTTTTATTTCATATCTCATGGCGAAAATGAAAAACTGTTTTATATATTTAATTATATTTTAAATTATTTTTCAGAATAAGGTTATGCAAAATGATTCTTAAGCATTTATAAAAGTGTGGAAATGCTTAATGTATTTTGATAGTCTAAATAAAGGATATTTTCAGCGACTCAGCAAGTATAATTAAAACATTGTTCAATAACCATCTCATATACTTTTTATGGTTATGTTATAATCATCATTATGAAATTTAATTTGTAATAAATTTCTATAAATATTACATCTTATTTTTCCTCTTTTAATTTTTGAGCCCATAAACATTTTAGGTTTTATTATATTTACTTGTTCTTAAAATTATGCTTTCACGGATGCTTATTTTTAGAATTAATCTGTTTTCAGCTGTCCTGCATTGTCAATGAGTTTTCAATCGCCTCAGTCTCTGCTGAAAAGACGGAATATTGTCCAAGGCTTATATGAATAAATCCTTGGTTTATTTCCGTTAATATCAGACCCGTACTCAGTTTTGGGGCTATCTGTATACCGGATACGGTCAGCATTAACTAGACTCCCAGTTTGCTCTACCAGGTATTTTAATTTGGGATTTTTTTTAAATCAAATATTAACGTAGGAGTCATGGCATCGTCAAAAAGCTTCTGCCTGAAGCTCCCCACTGTAAATAAAAATTTAAACAGAACCTGTTTTGATTATTCGCAAATCGTAAGGACAAGGTTGTAACAAATAAAACACTTGTTTCTAAAGCATTCAATTTTATTAAATTATAATTAAATAAAATCCCCTTGAGGCGACTTTTGAAACTTAATTCTCATTATTATTATTAATTTTTTTAAAAGAACCGGAAGATAGCTCTTGAATTATTTACACACTTTCATCGTTATAAAATAGCGCGACAATTTGTTGAAAGCCAAAATAAATGTGGGAAATAAACGTTTGATTTTTAATATATTTTTTTGATTGAATGCTTCTCCCTTTTTTAAATGTATTTTTGTGCGATGGCAGCTCAAATTAAACGTAATTGATAAATAAACGAGCCGTCATTCTTTCTCCCCCGTCCTAACATAAATTAAAATAGTGGTTATTTATTAATTTTTGTACTAACTTGGCTTTCAACATCATGTTTTCCATAAAATTTTGCATTACAATTTAATTATAGATTATTCAATTAATTATAAATAATTGCACAAATATAGACAATTGGAATATTTTGATTTTCTTTTTTCCCCCTCCTTCTCTTCATCTTCTTTCATCATAGGAAGATACTTTAAAAATCTACACAAATTTACATTTTGAGACACATAACTTAAATACATATTTTTTGTTGTTTTTAAATTACAAGTAACTATATAATACAATCACATCAATAAAAATAATAATACTAAAATAATTCAACACTTATCACAGAAAAACACACATATAAGGATAATATTACACGTTAATTTTTAACTATGTATGAAAAAAGATCAAATAAAAAAAAAAAACATGAAAAAAATCATAAGAACATTTTCTTTCTCTCTTTGAAAAAATCTTATTAGAATTTGATGACAAATATAATGAATGATGATTATTAAAAGCTCTTTTAGTTTATATATATACTGAAAGCATGTAACCCAGGACTTTCTTCAGGTTTACGAACATCATGTTTTATCTGCAACATATAATTAAACATTTAATATATATTCTTATTTATAAAATAATATTTTTTTACCATGTGTTACTGGTTGAGGAGGGTGTTTGTCACCTGAGAGATGGACAGCAAAGGACTCCCGTCCTGTTTATCTGAGGGTATCCGCACTCCCCTCCCGGCCTGAAATGAAAACGGTACCAAATGATTTTTACAGTGAGAAAACTATTTCTTTTTAGGAAAACCACTGAATCTGAATTAGAAAGGTACCAGTTTGGACAAAAGAGAAAATTGGAATTTACCTTAGTTCCATTTTCCATGTATTATATTTAAAAAAAATCAACAGTACGCAAGTGCTGGCGTGTTGTGCACTAATAATAAATAAATACAAGTAAGCAAGCGAAAATAAATAAATCAAACAAAAATAAATAAAAAACAAAACAAAAGGTACCTTTTTAAACCAGATAATATAATAAAATAAAATATAGTATTACATTAAAAATGCAAAACAATAAAACTCTTATAAAACTATAAACCATAAACCATTCAATTTTCTATGTAATTGTTTTAAGTTTTTTTATTTAATAAAAATACTCTTTGTTATAATATTTGAAGGGTTTATCTGTGATGATAAATACTCAAAACTGGACCAAATGTCGGAATTAAATCAGGATTTCGCTTTTCACGACTCAGACTGGCGTACATGATTACAAGATGAACGAATTCTTCAATGAAGAAGAGAAACGGGCTCATTTATAAACACCATAGTGTTACAATCTTGAGCATTACATTCTGATACTATTTGACATTCTATAATATGTATTTATGCAGATTGTAATTATTGGCGGTACAACATACCACCCACCAAAGTGTTTTTTGCAACATTATTTTATACGCTAAGTGCTAATTTTTTATTATTTTATTTATAACTTATGGAACAGAGTTTATGTTTTGATTAAATGGTTTATGGTTTTAAGTATACTATTTTATATGTAAGGCTACAAAACAACATACATGCAGTTTGGAAAAATAAATCATGCATTACATTCTTCCCAGTACAATTCTTTCCTTATTACCACCCTCGACAAAACATAAGTTTACATTGATATTACGGAATTGACAAATTATTCAAATTTAAAAATTGGTTTGCTATATATGTATATATATGAAGATCCTTTTTATGGGATGGGTATAGCACGGCCCAACTTCTTATTCTGATGGGAAAACAGAAAATAAAAAACGAGAAATGAACCTACTGGGTGAATAAGACAAAGTGACTCACTGGTGGTAAGGATAGATCTGGTGAGGCCATACCTCTTGGCCATGCTCACTATACTGATAGTGGCTGTACTTCGGGCTGGGTATATGCGGTGGTGTTTCGGGTTTCCACTTGCTCTCGGCGAGATTGTTCATTTCCGCAAGGGATTTGAGAGGGTCTCCGAACTTCTTGTCTTGGTAGTTGGCAGTCGGTGAGTTGCCCTGAGGTGATCTGCTGTTGGAGGAGTTGGGAGTGTGCACGGCTCCGCTGCCCCACATCAACACGGTCTGCCTGGGCGGTTCGCTCGACGCAGGCGAGTAGTGCTGCATCAGGCCGACGTCCTTCATGTCCTCGATCTTGACGATTCCGTTGACACCGCCGGCCGGCGACGAACCGGCCGAGTTCGACGAGGATAGGTTGTCCATTGATTTAACACTCTTTTTGTGTTGTAAATCGCACAAAGGCACTGCAACCACACTTTGCAACGAGGGAGTTACGGGATACCCGCCCATGTCGAGGCACTTGCTATAACGCGTGTTGTCTATTACCGTGGCGTACTTCTGTTCCAGCGGCTGATGACAAGTGTACAGCTTATCACAATCACTTTTACCTATTTGGTGAACGGTGTGGTTCGGCTCGTACGTGGGGAGGCACGTCGCGGCCGCACTTCTCGGCGACATGTCCAGGAACCCGTTCGAGACGTACGAGCCCGTCGAATGGTAATCGGGGTAGTATGTCCCAAGGGGCCTGTATTGGTGGAAAAGGTTCTCAGTCGTCGAAGAGAGGAATCTGTTGTCGTATATGCTTTGGTGAAAATTGCCCGAGTGGCCCATGTAGCTCTCCGGAGGGGCTGTCGTCGGGTAGGACCCGCTGTACATGTTGAGGTTGGTGTACGCTGCAGCGACGGCAGCAGCGGAATCCGGAACGATGAAGTCGCTCGTCTCTGGAGGCACAACAGCTGAACTGTTGTGCGACGAAAGCTTGCGCTTTGTCCGACACGTAGAAAGGAAGTCGCGGAGGTGCGTTTTGTACCTCCGGTTCACCCTCTGCGGCGTCGACGGTTGTGACGTACCCGTCTGCGTTCCTGGACCGACTAACTCACTATCCGAAAAGTAACTGTTCGTTAAACCCGCGTCCAGATAGCTGACTTTGAAGTCCATCGTTCTCTTTCCCAACAGGTCTCTGCCTTCTTCTTCCCTAAAACAGAAATTTCATTAAACACACATCAAAAACATTCAATAATATATATTTTTATAAACTGTTTAATCCTAAAAAATACAGTTAAGTTGCGTTAATTTTTTTAAAAACAAATTGGAAAATTGTTTTAATAATCGAGTTGACAGTTTCGTTAATAAATTTTCATACACTGTTTACGCCAATCGTAAAGGTTCATATTTCCGTTGAAATGTTGCCCAGAATCCTTTGCGCCCTTATCCTAAAACGGGCCGTTAAGAGACAGTTTCCCGCGTATCTTGCTCCTGTCGTGACTTGCTCTCGCGCTACCGATGAGGAACTTACTTCTTTGCTTCCTGCTTCCGCGCGTAAAGTGAGAAGTGTTAGCATAACTTGCTTTAAGACGCATAAGTTATTTTCGGTTTAATTTTTTCTAATTAAAATCATCGGGAGTGAAATCCGCCGGCCGCTGGTAGAAAAGGTTCGGACGGAACCTAGCAGGTATCGTGGTAATTCTAAGCATATTATTCTTGATTATGTTGAGGGTTTAGATGCTGTATTAGCTGGATTCCGATAAGATTTGCGAGGAGGACTACATACCCGTTCCACCTCAGGTATTGGGGTTTTATTTTATTTTAATTTATTTAATTATTTTCCTTATTGGTTTCGCGACCACACCAGCGCGCGCCTTATTTAACGGCGCCTTCTCGAACTTTAATCAGTTTTGCTAATTAACCCCATTTACTCATTGACTTAGTTATTGAATTAGATAAAGATAGAGATTTCTGCTTTATGGATAACATTTTACGGGATTAAAATATACAGGCTGATTCACTACTCATGCAAAAAATTTCTTCACTTGCCTCTACTCATCAAATGAAACAAAAAAGTTCGTATAATCCTTGGTCCAATTTTCGACCCCAGATATTTTTTTAAAACTATCTGCTGTTCTCGTCATAAATCTACTCGTCGTTCTTGAACTTTTCATTTTTGAATAAATAAATAAAAATATTGAAAAGAGGCATATCCATTCATACTAGGAATCAGAAATATAAACAAATAAGAATCATACCCTTAAATTGATATGGAAAAATATTTTTAAAAAGTAGATAAACAGTCGCTGGCTGACGGACACTATCAAAAGCATAAAACTTCCTATGAATTAAGCTTTATTGTGATAGATGCTAGAGGTGGCAGTACTTGTATGAAGACATGCGATTCTTTTGAACTTGGGCTAAGTCTAAGTCCATTAAGAATTGATAACAAAATAACATGGACCCATTCTATTCATTCAATATATTATACAGGGTGATTCATTACTCATACGTAAAATTTCATCAAGTGCCTCTACACATCAAATGCAACAAAAAAAGTTCGCATGGACCATGGTCTGATTCTCGATCCTTTCCCAGATATTAAAAAAAAAACATTTTTCCAACTATCTGCTGTTCTCGTCATAAATCCACTCCTAGCTCTTGAGCTTTTCATTTTTGAGTAAATGAAAAAAAAATATGGAAAACACACATGTCCATTCAGACTAGGAATCAGAAATATAAACAAATAAGGATCATACCCTTAAGTTGATATGGAAAAATATTTTTAAAAAGTAGATAAACAGACGCTGGCTGACAGACACTATCAAATGCATAAAACGTCCTATGAATTAAGCTTGTACGAACACACGCGATTCTTTTGAACTCGGGCTAAGCCTAACTCCAGTAAAAATTGATAACAGAATAACATGGACCTATTGTATTCATTCAATATTATTATACAGGGTGATTCATTACTCATACGTAAAATTTCATCAAGTGCCTCTACACATCAAATACAACAAAAAGGTTCGCTTGGACCTTGGTCCGATCCTCGATCCTTTTCCAGATAGTAAAAAAAAAAAAAAAAAAAAAAAAAAAAAAACATTTTTCCAACTATCTGCTATTCTCGTCATAAATCCACTCCTAGCTCTTGACCTTTTCATTTTTGAGTAAATGAAAAAAAAATGGATAACATATCCATTCATACTAGGAATCAGAAATATAAACACATAAGGATCATACCCTTAAGTTGATATGGAAAAATATTTTTAAATAGTAGATAAACAGACGCTGGCTGACATACACTATCAAAAGCATAAAACTTCCTATGAATTAAGCTTTATTGTGATAGATGCTAGAGGTAGCAGTACTTGAAGTACGAAGACATGCGAATCTTTTTGAACTCGGGCTAAGCCTGACTCCAGTAAAAATTGATATCAGAATAACATGGACCCATTGTATTCATTCAATATTATTATACAGGGTGACTCATACGTAAAATTTCATCAAGTGCCTCTACACATCAAATGCAACAAAAAAGTTCGCATAGACCATGGTCCGATTCTCGATCCTTTCCCAGATTTTTTTTTTTTTTTTTTTTAATCGACCTGTATAATAGAATAGATACAATAGGTTCCATGTTATTCTGTTATAAATTCCTACTTAAGTTAGCCTTAGCCCGAGTTCAAAAAGTAAGTTACATCGCATGTCTTCGTACTATAGTACTGCTACCTCCATGTATCACCAAGAAGCTTAATTCTTAAGAGTTTTTAATAACATTTGTTTCTAGAAAGTGTGTTTATCTACATTTAAAAACAATTTTTTCCATATCAACTTAAGTGTTTGATTTTTATTTGCTTGTATTTCTGATTCCTAGTATGAATATATATGTCCTACAAAGTCTTTACTTAATGACTAACTCATGTTACTACTGCATAGTTTAGTAAGAATTGATGTATGTAAGTTTAGGGAATACTAACCTGCCAATTATGCTATTTATTAACGGGTGTTAAACTTACATTAAAGGTCGATGAGTGCTGATAACAAAATCGGGTTTCGAATTTTTATAAACGAGCCTTGAGCTCGTTTGAAGCCATTGCCACTGCCCTTCTTTGCTCTGATAGCGGTATGCTATCATCCCCGAGGCGCCTGTCTTCAACACTGCAAACAAAAAGAACATAAGTCTGGTTTCGGGGTCACCTGATAAAACAAACGACGTTTTACATTCTTGATGAGCGCTTGCGACGTAAGCGAGATCATCGAAATGGACTAGATCATATCCTCCCATATCGGCGAGTTCGGCGTCAGAATAGCCGAGGAGCATCTTGCCCCTCTGATCCATCGATACCAGAGAAAGGTCGAGCTTGTGTTTACTTTTGAACATGACCTCCTTGTGTGGTATTTCGAGGAGAGATGGTGGACCGAAAGGTGTGCACAGCGCGAACAGTGCCAGCGGCGGCTCTTCAGTCTTCCTGTTCTGCCCGTGGAGCACTTTTATCCTTCCCCTGATATCCAATCTCTGTAAAAAACACATATAAATAGTTATATTCTCACGTTTTTACACGTGTATGGCTATGACATAACAAAGGTTTGTAGTAAACAAAGAAAACTAATGATGAAGAAGTGACCAAACAGAAAACCGTGTATAGTCCAAATGGGATGTGGGTGAAAAGCTTTTCCTGCGAATGGAACTGGCCGAAAAAATTTTCCACCACTTCCAAGAATAATATTATCCAATTTCCTCTCTCGCTAACGAGTAGCGATTCGTCATTTCGTTTATTTAATAACCAACAAACGAAACTAATTGCATGGGAGGCTAGGAATATAAATGTCATAATTAGTCAGCGCTGTTACTCAAATGAGATCTATAGCGTGATGTGGTTTTCTAATGTTTTTATGGAAATCTCATAACAGATCGTAGAGACCATTGATTAAGTCGGGAGTTTTAATAAACAAAATTACACCGTCGTGCGTATTAAGTACATCTCTATCATGTTTTGTAAACAAAATGTTAGATAAACGCGTTTCTTGCTGCGTTAATTTCCTTGTTTTGAATTTTAAAATTTACCCTATCCTCATAATTAATCACACACTTCCGAACCAGGGTAAGTTTTTTTGTTGCTCGGTCCAATGTTCCTAAGTGATCTTTCAATTAATTAAGGTTTTTAATTGAGACAAAAAGTCAGTGTCACGAGCGGGATTCGAACGCACGATCTTCGGCTAGATACGCCACTGCTTTACCACTTGAGCTATCGTGACCTCGATCCACTTGGACACTGACTTCCCATCTCAACCCTACCTTTTGAATTTTCCCTCCTTTTTGCCATTTTTCAGTTGGTGTGTCCGAGTGGATCGAAGTGACGATAGCTCAAGTGGTTAGAGCAGCGGCGTATTTACCCGAAGGTCGTAGGTTCGAATCCCGCTCATGACACTAACTTTTTTAACTCAACCAATACCTTACATAAAGATTAATTAATTGAAAAAGTTATTCCTTCATTTTCGCAATTTTTTTTAATAATGAAAATTTAAAAGGTAGGGTTGAGATGGGAAGTTAGTGTCCGAGTGGATCGAGGTCACGATAGCTCAAGTGGTAGAGCAGCGGCATATCTAGCCGAAGATCGTGGGTTCGAATCCCGCTCGTGACACTGACTTTTTATCTCAACTAAAAACCTTAATTAATTGAAAGATATTAATTGGTCAAGCGGACCACGAAAACTAGTGAATTTAATAAGTCGCTAAGTGATTGACAGCAACTTTGTTTAAGTAGGTTTTGTTGGCAGAATCTTTAATCCTAGCTCTTTTTTTAACTTAATTACTTCTTCAGCACAATATTCAAAAAATTTGAGCTTATATTTGCATTGAAATCTCCAACTATTATAGTTTTGACAATTCAAAATAAAAGATTCTACTATATTAAAGAATTCAGCCATAAAACCTACTTTTGGAGGCCTATAGAATAACCCTACTATGATTTTTTTATTTTTTACCTCAACCTCACTTAGAATAACTTCTGTTGTCATATTATAATCTCCAGGTTGATATCTGTAAAATTTTAAACTTGAGATTTTTTAATGTACAACGCTACTCCAACATTTCTAGTGATTGATCTATCATTTCTTATTAAGAGATAATTATGGTAGGCAGATGATGGTATAAATGTTTCTGATATGGCAATTACATCAAATATTTGGTTATTAAATACATTGCAAAATTCAAAACAATATGAATGAATACATTCTACTTTGTTATGCGCGACAGATAAATTAAATTTATAAATATTGTCAAATATTAGATTTCTTAACACCATATTATTTACTTAAAGTAATAACACTATTCTTTTCTTCATATGATAAATATACAATGTTTTTTACATTTTCTTTAAGTAACCTTGTGACTTAACAACAATGTTCTTACTATCTTCAGTTTTTTTTATAAACAGAGTCATTAACTTAAAACAATAACACTGTTCTTTTCTTCATATACTAAACACACAATATTTTTACAAGTTCTTTAAGTCGCCTAGTGACTTAACAACAATGCTCTTACTAACTTCAATTTTTTTTATAAGCAATATCATTAACTTAAAGTAATAACACTTTTCTTTTATTCATGTACTAAACGCACAATGTTTTTACAAGTTCTTTAAGTCACCTTTTGATATAACAATAAAGCTCTTAGTATCTTCATTTTTTGTATAAACTATGTCCCTCTATTTAGCCATATATACTTATGTCCCTTCTCTTTTTTTATGATTTTAGCATCTCGAAATAATTTTCTATGTTGCAAAGTCATTGTCGTATTAATGTAAAAATTGATTTTTGTCTCCGTCTATGTAACATAGAGCTCTGTTTAAAAATATATCTTGACGTGATTTAAGTTGACGAGTTAAATCCTTTTTCTTCATATTTCGAACCAAATCAACAACAATGATTCCTGGACAATTTCCTAACTTGTTAGGTTTCATACGATAGCATTTATTCAAGTCCATTTCCGAAATATTGCAGCCAGTTTTATTTTGAAGGTTTTGAACAATTACAATTAATTATTCATTTTTTGTGAATGGCACCTGATGGATTTCAATCTGATTTTCCAAGTACTTCTGTTCAAAATCGTTATTCTTTTATTATTTACTGTTAGAATTGTTTCTTCATTGATATATTTTCGCTTGTAATTTCGTCTAGTCTTGCAATGACTCAATCTTGCTGCCGATGTCGGTTATCGCTGTCGTATGTTGTTTCTCAAGTGTGGTAAAGTGATATAAACTTTTTTCAAAGACCTGCGTTTGAATACTGTCTCTAAAAATTACCTTGTCGAGTTCCGACAGACTTTGTGATTCCGCAGCTTCTTCAAACCGACGCAATTGTTGCCCGCCCTTCAAACACGTTTCACAAAACCACTCATTTTTTGTCTCTTTAAGGCACAAATAGTCATATTTCGATAAAAACGCACTGTATATGAAAAAGGTTTTTACAAATACCTCAGTCCTTTGCTGCGGGCAAATCCTTTCAGACACATCGGGTACTTGCTCATTTTTGCACGATGTGTACTAATCAAGAGCCAAGATATAATGATAAAATGGTAAACTATGTGCATGTGTCCCTTACACTAATGCTCGATTTCTTTATTTATCTATATAATTATATTTATTATAATTTAGATATACCGTTTAATCCTACCGTAGCCTGGGATAAAAACTTAAATGCATATTCTGCCGACAATGTTGTTAATGCATGCAGCGGCAATAATTAATTAAACGGAAAAGTTGGAGAAGTTTTTATGACAGTCGTTAAGTGTAGTTTTCGTCCAGTTAGATAATATCTGGAATATCTCCCAGCCGTGGAGACATCTGCCGTTTAAGGGCAATGACAACTGACTAGCCGTAAGAAATCGGACGAATTTCCATCTTGAAAATGTGTGTTTCAGCCTGTCTCGAACCAATGTAGTTCTGCGATTTTCTTTCAAATCTCATCCGCCGAAAATATACAATATTTAGGTCGACAGAATTTTAATTTACACGCTTTCCCGTTACTGTGTACTTTCCCACTTATAAATTAAATGAAGGTTGTTAAATAGGTTGTTTGTCTTTTTGACAAGTAAGGACATAAAGACAAAGAAAAAATGCTGTCCGTTACAACGTGGCGAGCTATGAAAATCGAACAGATTGATCATGATACATCTTTCGGCCAACATACATTTTATAAATTATCCTTTACACTCCGCATACACAAAGTTCTCCTTACATTAAGTCGACCACTTGTACATGTGTTAAAATCAGAAGTAAATCATAAGTAATTTTAAGAGTTTTGCCCTATGTTATAATAATATAAGTAATATTATAGTAATTAATTATTACTATAAATTATAAATAAAATTTATCACAGTAATTATTATTGAATTTTTATAGTAATGTTTGGTGATTAGTGACCGTTAGTCGATAATTATTCAGAAATCGTGAGATGCGGTCTGGTGTGATGTAGGTTTCAGAAAAACATTTTCTTTATCATGCCAACGTTTCGATCTTTATTATGTATTGTTAAACTTAAGGGTATGTATTTGTTAAACTTAAACAATGTTTGTAAATCCCAGGCCCTGAAGACGATCTCAATCAAGATCGAAACGTTGGCATGATAAAGAAAATGTTTTTCTGAAACCTACATCACACCAGACCGCATCTCACGATTTCTGAATAATTTTATAGTAATAATAATTATTTTCGTATTTAATAGTACGATTCCATTAATAACAAAAACGATAATTTAAAAGAGGCGGCCGCAAAGCTTTCAGCACCTCGACCTGAGTAGATCTATTGTGTTCCCCAGTTTTTTCATAACTCACCGGCCAGCTTCAGGTTGTTAATCAACCAGTCTTGCCAGCGGCTCCTTAGTGCAGGATCTTGCTTGTGGTTTTTCCTGCCCAAATTGCAAAGACCTTCATAAAAAACCTGTAAAATGTGCTCTGTTGTCTCCTTCTCTTTATGGCCGTGTCTGTTCAGTGTTTCTTCAGTCTGCACTCCTATCCGGTGCACATGCTTTCTTAAGCGAAGGAGTCCAACCAGAATCCTGGTTGCGGTTGCCTTCCTTTGTAAGTTTTGCGGATGACCCTTCTATGAATCTCTTCGCGTATTGTTCCACCAGGTTTTGGGCTCATTAAGGATCCATTTTAAGATGCATCCACTTTTGCGCCAGGCTGCTAAGCCACAGTAGGATTCAGGATATAGAGAGTCCGTGTTGGCTCCTTCTTTGGCCAACATGTCACCCTGTTCGTTGCCTCTATGCCCCGAGGGGGCCAGGGGTCAGGCCATTTGTGTCACTGACTTCTGTCAGGGCCTCCATGCAATTCCAAACACTCTTTCCCTTTACCTCGCACGAGCCTTTAGTGCTGCCTGACTCAGAGAAGATGGCTATCTTCCGCGAATGTATTCCTAGCCTTTTTATTTACCTGGCACAGTTTTTAATCCCTATGATTTCAAACTGGAAAACTGTACCATGTTTACCAAGTTTTACCGTCAGTTCGGTGTTTGGATTCATTCCGAAGACTCCTGCTCCCGTGCCTTTGTCGGTTTTGGAGCCGTTAGTGTACCAGTAGGAATTGAAATTACTGTTAGTACCGTTGAAATGTGTGTGTGTGTGTGTGTGTGTGTGTGTATGTGTGTGTGAGTGAGAGTGAGAGAGAGAGAGAGAGAGAGAGTGAGAGAGAGAGAGAAACTCTCATTTCTCCAAGAATCTAGCTAGATAGGATTTCCTTGTTGGAACTACACTCAGTCGCATACAATAACATTCAACCGTCTTAAAATACAAATAAATAAATAGAATAAGATCAGTTTTCCATAAATAAATATTTATAGCTATATCTACTGAATATTTCATTAATCTTTGTTGATTAGTATGTTAAACAGAACGATTAAACTACGCTTCCTAATGGAAAAGCTTACTTAAGCAAACACTGAGCCAATTAAAAATTTAATGCAGTGCAAGCTTGCATGTGCGATTAGATAGGTTTCAAAATTATGCTGTTACGGTTGTTTATAAGTTAAAAAATTTTGTTTATGAAGAAAATCAAAGATTTTTTTATATTTTATATTTTTTAGTAGACTAGGGCATGTGAATCTGTATTTTTTTTGGATAAAGAAATCAAACTAAGATTACAATTTATCTGAAATAGCAAAACGTCCATCGGTATCTTACTAGTTCCTAATTTCAGCCATACGAACCCACAAACCACCCCGGGCCTCGTATGAATCGCAATTAAGACGTTCATTAGTAATTAATGCAAATGAATGTGAAATCTCTCATTCTTATGTTTTCCTGGACCGAAAATTGTGTGGGCTATTACCTTAATCTGCCCCCCAAGTGCTTACATTATAAACGAGATAAAAAAAAGATTGGGATCGAAAGTCCTCGCTTCCCTCAGTCGGCTCTATGAATTAACATTGTATGAGAAGTGTTCATGAGCCGTAATGCCATTCTTTACATTTGGCTGGCTCCTGTGTCCTACAAAAACGGACCGACATAAACGTTATAAGTTTTCTTAAATATACTCTTTTTTTCCCTTTCGAATCGAATTAATGGTTTTATTTACCATCCAACTTTCCTCAGTTTCAAATCCACCTAATAATAAAAAAGAATATATTTATAATTTTATAACTTAAATCTAAATGTTATAACATTAAAAACACCATAAAACCTGAAACACTAATGACTAACAATTAATTAAGGTTTTTAGTCGACATGGAAAAAAAGCTAATGGCACGAGCGGGATTCGAACCCACGATCTTCGGCTAGATATGCCGCTGCTCTACCACTTGAGCTATCGTGACCTCGATCCACTCGGACATCAACTTCCTATCTCAACCTCACCTTATAAGTTTCCCTTCTTTTTGCCATTTTTCAAATGTCGTGTAATCGGTTTGGATTCTCGACGACAATTGAAATGGCCACGGAGAGCTTTAGTGAAGTGTACTTCATATTAATTCTTTAAATTCACTAATTTCGTGGTCCGCTTGACCAATTAATATCTTTGAATTAATTATTAGAAGTTAGTGTCCGAGTGGATCGAGGTCACGATAGCTCAAGGGGTAGAGCAGCGGCGTATCTAGCCCAAGATCGTGGGTTCGAATTCCGCTCGTGCCATTAGCTTTTTTTTCATCTCGACTAAAAACCTTAATTAATTGTAATGATTTAATTGGTCAAGCGGACCACGAAATTAGTGAATTTAACTAATGACTAAGTAACAGAGATTTGCATGTACGGCTTGCTTCTCTTCCCAACGTCAGATTTGTATATATGTACAAACGGCGTATATTTTTGTACAGATAATTCATCTGTAGGTCGGATTAGGGAAGTACATCTCGGTCCTTCAAGCTGAAACACGTGCCATCAAGGTGTGTCGTAGAAATCTTAAAAGAGCTACTCTGACAAAATCAATCCTCTTAAGATCGGATAGCCAAGCAGCTAATAAAACACTGGCATGTAAAAAAAAATCACGTCAAAATTAGTCAGCGAATGCTTCCAAAATATTCATAACCTGGGGAAACACAACCTGATGATATGTTGGGTACCACGATACAAAGGAATTTTGTGTAATGAAAAGGAACTGGTCAGATGAGGATCTGAAAAACCATATATCGGCCCTGAATTCTTGGGCTAACAAAAATAAACATAGAATCCACCATCACAGAATGGATTCAAACGCTTTTCACCGATTTTTTGTAGAAGGTTGATCGTGAATGATTTGTGGTTCTTTGTCTTATATATTAAACAGTTTACCTATTATAAATAATCAATCCATATATGCATTTAGTAGTCATAATTGACAGTATTAATTATTTTAATTAATTATACTTGTAATCTAAGGTTTTGATTTTTCACCTCAACCAAGACTTTAGATAGATAAAAGTATAATTAATTAAAAATATAAATAATATTATTATAATTTTATCGATTTTTTATTGCCATGAAGTCTATTATTATTATTTGTTTGCTTGTTTATGTGAGTATATTTTATGTAATCGAACTGTGAACACAAGAATATAAAAATGTTAAAATTTTATATTGTATGTAGTTATCGAAGCTAAAAAATTGAACTTTTTTTGTAAAACGAACGATAAACTTGAATTCTTTCGGTTCCTTGTGTTTTTGTCAAAGCTATGTAAAATTCTTTATTATTTGAAACGGTAGACTTTTTTCTCACGTGAAAACACAAAATAAAACCAAGGACGTGTTTTATACATTGCAAAGCCAGCAATTAGTGTGGGATCAAAGTTGACAATATAATTCTTCGGCAAACGCCTAATTACTTGCCAGTTGCATACTGGAGTGAGAAATAAAAGAACTTTTCATTAAGGTGAATTAATTTAAACAAGACTTTGACTTTTAAGTATTTGAGAAAGGGGCAATTATCCTATCCAGATCCACCAGCCACCCGCCATAGGCGTAATATGCTGATTTAATTATTTTAGTTTACAATGCAAATTTGAACTTAATGTAAAAATTTAAAACATAAAAAATTCAAAATAATCTCTCAAATCCGAAATTGTTGCATTAAATAAGTTTGGACTGAATCTTTTTGTAATTATTGAGATATTGTAGACGGCTAGCTCATCCACTTTTATAAAAATATCATGGGTAATTACTGAAAAATTATAATTTTAAATACATATGGAATAAATAATTAGCTTTGAAGGTAGTTGAACGACCATTTCCTCAGGCGTCTATCGGTTGACAGTAATTGCGCCTTTTGTACCGTAGGAAGTTGTTTTGTAAAAAGTTAAAAATGAGGAATAAATTATATTTTTTCGCGTAAACAACAGAAAAAACTTACAGTACATGTGCCAAGTAGGCTGAGAAAAACTGGTTGTGATAACACTCATTGATAAATAGAATCTATTTATTATAATATAATTTATTATATATAATATAATATTTTTCTATGTGAAAAATATTATTTATAATAGTTACACTGTTAAATGTAAGACAAAGAATTACAAATCATTAAATTAACAATCAAATACAAATCACGATCAATCTTTTACAAAAAAAAATTGATGAAAAGATTTTGAATCCATTCTGCGATGGAGGATTCTATGTTTGTTTTAGGTAAACCAAGAATAGGTTCAGCGCCTATAAATGGTACCCCATATATTATATCACTATGGTCGTGGTACTCAATATATCATCAGGTATAATGTACAATATTATGACATAATGGGCTTGTTTACAAATGAATCCATAACTTCTTTCTTAGGTATTTAATAAAAATAGTCAGCTCTCCGACGCTTTAAAGTCCCCTATGGGAGAACCATTTCTGAAGAATTTAAAGTAGCAGCTGGTGTTCCTCAGGTCGAGTGCTGGGACAAATTGTTTCTTGTTTACTTGTGTTTTATGCAACTGGCCCTATTTGAAGACGACACTGCCCATTTTACGACTGCACTATCACTAAGAGACTGAACGATGCATTACGTAAATAGGATAACTGTTTTAACAAATGGAAATTAAGTTTTATTCCTTGCTTGCTATTCGTTTCACTAGGAGATGACCTACTCCGATGACGTAATGATAAATGGCAATGTAAAACCGTGGTACCTCTCGATTACCGATTTACTTGGGTGTATGACTTGACTGCAAACGCAGTTTTACGAAATTTGGTGTACTGGTAGGAGATAGTACCTGTCAAACAAACTCATGTTTTCATTACTTATATGGAGTCGGGTTTGAATGGGTTGGAATAACGACTAGCTCTTATAATTATTCCTGTAGTGCCTGGTAGTCAGCGTGCATAGCTTTAGGAAACTGCAGGTCGCTCAGAATAAATTGCTTAGGCTGTGCACTAACTTTCCTCGTTCCCCAAAGATTGGGCTATTGCAGGAGATGTGCAGATTGGACATAATCAAAAGTTTGATTGAAGAATGCATCACAATGCCACATTCAGAAGGCTTGTGCGAATAGCCCTAGTAGTTTGTTTGCTGGTATTTGAATCTTGTTCCTAAAAAGAGAAGGCATAAATCCTTATGGTACATGTAATGGGAGCACTTTCTTGCCAAGTTAGGCTAGTACCAATCAATTAAGATGAAGACTGATAGAAATGATAAATGGTGGAGTGAGTGTGTTGTTCAATATTTTTAAAAAGATTTTTAGTTGAGATAAAAAAGTCAGCGTCACGAGCGGGATTCGAACCCACGATCTTCGGCTGGATACACCGCTGCTCTACCACTTGAGCTATGGTGATCTCGATCCACTCGGACACTAACTTCCCATCTCAAACCCACCTTTTGAATTTTCCCTCCTTTTTGCCATTTTTTATCTCAATTAAAAACCTTAATTAATTAAAAGATATTAATTGGTCAAGGGGACCACGAAACTAGTGAAGTTTTAAAAAGATAGTTCCTACTCACAGTAAGTTGTTTTCAACGATCCGAATTTCGAGCTTATAGCTCATCATCAGGTTGTAGAACTCCTTCACCCTGATGAGGAGCTATAATATCAAAATCCTGATCGTTGATAACAACCTACTGTGAGTAGGAACTATCTTTTTAAAAAGAGTGAATACTGATAGCCCAGTGTATACTGTCCCAGATTTATTTATTTTTTAAATCGATTTGCACTTTATTGTTGTACATAGTCATTCCCGGGATTTTTTTTTTGGGAGGGGACTATTTTTAACCATTTTCAGTATTAGAAATATCGACTTCTTTTTCACTCACGAACACTCTGGACAAGGTAGGATCTTGGAGAAGAAAGCAAATTCAGTTGTTACTGCCAAGCTTTCGACCTATTTTAAGTCATCATCAGACCAAAAACAACCTTAAATATGTCAAGTGATTGACATACTTTGGTTTTTTACAGGCGATCTCAAATTTCCTTGCAGATCGACTCAGTCCCAACATTGGCAAGGACTGTATTTAAAAAATGGCAATGATGGGACTGAGACGGTCTTCAAGGAAATTTGAGATAAAACATATCAATCTGTGGACATATTTAAGGTTGTTTGCCCTGATGATGACCTTAAAATAGGTCGAAAGCTGGGCAGAAATTGAATTTACTTTCTTCTTCAAGACCATATCTTGATCCAGAATGTTCGTATTTTGAACTATGGTGCGCACTACTGGGGAGGCAAGGTAGTCCAATACTGAATAATTGTTATTATTTGAAAATCGCTTAACTCCCCGATTTACTACTTGGGTGTGGTTGATTGTGCCTAATCTGAAATTAGAAGTATGCTCTCTCTCTAATGTTGACGCTAATAGGTTTGCTTTTAGCTTAGATGTTACATATACATTACCACTTCGGACCAAGGGGCTATTCAGTACTGAACTGTTGCTTATAGTGTGCTTAATAATAGCAAACAACAAAAATACGCTAACACAGATTTTATCATTACCCGTCAACAACCTACTTTGACAAGTTTTCCCAGTAAGTAACTAGTCCTACATAGCAATAACCCTTGGCGGTTCCTTAATTTTTAAACAAATTTTAAATTGAAAAAATACACTTACGAGAAATCCTGACGTGTTGTCTAGCAGGCATCTGAAACGGACGGTGAAACTTCTCTCCAGGAGGTGGGCCTGATCGGGATGGAGGGTGTCCTGGAGCTGGAGCCCAGACGACTCCTGGGGAAGGAACGAGTTCCACATCAGCTGCCTCTGCAGCTCTTCACGGTCCTCCGAATGTACAAGTTCGTACACGCTCTGGTGCACTATGTCGGACTGTAAAAGAGAAACAAATACTTCGTTAAAAACCGCCATTAATATTGGTCCTCCCATTCTCGCTTTTACCCAAGCTTGGAGAAGTACAAAAGTGAAAAAAAGCGAACACAGAAATGCTCGTAATTTTTGATTAGAGTAAAAACCAGGGAAATTGAATAGACTAGGCGGATACGAGTCGTAATTATCATCCACCAGGCTGAAATTTGGTCGCACACGATCCCGCAATAAAAATAAATTAGATTATCCCCAAAAACGATTATTATACAATATGTTATGATTAATATTGACATTCGACATTCTGTAAACTAGTTTACCTTTAGACCTAGTGAAAGGTCTAGCAGATGCGCTATAAAGCCATGTGGACTACCGAATTACTCCAATTAGACGGAAAAAAAGGGGGTTTGTAACATGTTAACACACCTTGACTTCCATTAATTATACTAAAAGTTTTTTTCTTCTTTAAGCGAGTCTTTTCCAGTAATTGGCAACTTCTTACTAACGACCGATAGACGATTTATTACCGCTCAATTAAATTAAGACTTAACTTACTCGATTATCTTGAGAAACTTGAGTTTGGGGCTTAAAAAGTATTCATTTGAGGAACCTTTTAAAATACAATCTAAATTAATTTTTTTAAGTGTTCCACCTTCGATGTTTTGATCACTGATCAGCTTGCTATGCTTTTGTTAATTAATAGTAAACCTTCGATGTTTTCCGAAATTAAATTGATAGTGAACATTCCACGGACAAATGTTTTTAATAATTTATAGTGAAGTTCGATATAAATCTGTAGTAAATGTTCTATATATTTTATCGATAGTAAATCTATAAGGCTTTTTTTAGGTATATATTACCCCTACAATGTTTTCATTAGTCTAGAGTCTAGTTTCGACGTATATATTAATCGAAAGAAAATGTTCTATATATTTTATCGATTGTAAACCTTTGATAGTTTTTTATTAATCGATAGTAAAACTATGGTGCTTTTTGTGGTTGGATAACCTCCAATGTTTTTATTTATAATAAAATGTCGATCTTTATACCTATAAATCGATAGTAAATGTCCTACATGTTTTATCGATCGTAAACATTTTATGATTTTATTAAACGATAATAAAACTATTGGGCTTTTTAATGTTGGATAACCTTCAAGGTTTATCGTTGGAGAAATATTGATGCTGTTAAAGACAGCCAGCCTTCTTTTCTCGGTGTTTTTGTTAAAATACAACCTTCAATATTTGTATTCATCGTTGGTGAATGAGTGATTCTGTTAAAGACAGCCTGTTTTCATACATTAATACATACATTAATGCTATTAAAGACAGTCACCCTTCAATCTCTGCTTTTTTTTAGTCACATTTAATCTCGAAGGGTTTTATTCATCATTGGTGAAACATTGATGCTGTTGAAGACGGTAAGCCTTCAATGATTTGATGATAATTGATTATGACTATTAAATTTTCAAAATCATTGCAATTTATTACCCGATCCGAGTTAAATTAAAATGAACTAAACGGAGAAAACAAAATCACAAGATATAAAAGAGCAACTTCATCCTGTGGAGTCAAGATGGAATATAAAAATAAAACATTGACAAAGTAATTAGCGAAATATAATCACCGGATTTTTACTGCTTTAACAACCTTAACAGTATGCTCAATTTTCTGCTATAACTTGTTGGCCGCTTGGTGAATTAATCTTGTGCCAAACCTGCATGAATTAATCCAACAACAATTAGCAGATAATTGAAAACTAACTACCACATACAAAAACTTAATTAACCTTGGTTTTTTTATTCAAAAATTGAAAACTTACGGTTACCTACAACATATATTTTAAACGTACTAACAAGTTTTATTAAAGAGAAAAGTGATATACAGAGACGAGTGAACAAGTTAAGTTTTTGATCTATTCGCTCCGGAATTAATGTGATTTGAATGTAAGAAGTCCCGCTGTAACATAATATTTCTGATATATAACTTAATAACTGATTTTGACAATATATAAGAAAAATTGGTTGAAAGGAGGCAAACACATGCTGTTGTATTATAACAATACTTAACTTTAATATTTGGTTAACCAAGTACTCAGAATGAGATGAAAAATTCGTTGTACGTATTTTTCGTAAGAATACCATGACACACTTTATATACGTTAAATATTTGGTATTTTATTCAGCGAAAGTCAATCTTCGAATGCTTTATTGATTGATAATATAGCTCTGAAGGCTTGATCGATATAACAGGCATGAATGTAATAATCGATAGTAACTTGGCTGCATTTTGTTCTCCGGTAAACATTTGCTGGTTTTTTTAATCGATATTCAACTTTAGATGCTTTTTACGTATAGATTTTTATTTTGTTTATTAATCCATAGTCAAGCTTCAAACTGTTGTTTTCATTCATAAATAGTTAACCTACCGTTGATACGTTTATTTATTTGCCAATTTACTAGGTTTTTATTAATAGATACTAAAGGTTTGTTGCATTTAATTAACGGCTAATTGTAGTCATTATTATTAATATTAATCGATAATCAACTTTCAATATGTAATTAATATTGAATCAATATTCAATTAATCAACAGCCAACTATGAAATTATCGATAGACAACGTTAGATGTGTTCATCGATCGATAATCAACCTCATATGTAGTTATTAATCGATTGTAAACCTTAGATGTAATCATTAATCGATATCGATCCCCAAGCTTCGACGTTTTTGACGATATTCAGCATAAGTTGTTTTTATTAATAGATAGAGAAGTAACGTTGCATTTAATCGACGGTAAACCTATTTTTTTAATTTATCAATAGTCAACCTTTGATATTTTTATTTATCAATAGTATACCTTCGATTTATTTTGTTGATGTTCTATGTAAGATGCTTTTATAAATCGGTGCTAAATGTTTCCTGCATTTAATCGATAGTTAATTGTTGATATTATTATTTATCGATAATCAACTTCCAATATTTTGGTTAATCAATAGGCAACCAATGATGTGTTATTAATCGATAGTCAATCTTCAAGGTGTTTATCTATGGAAAATTTCCTTATTTTTCATTGATCGATAATCTACTTCCCATAATTTTTTCATCGATGATTCTTAATCATTATTTAATTTTTTAATTTCCTTAATTCATAGTCCAAATCCCGGGGGGGAGCTTTCTTTGGTTGATTTGCCTGTATGTTGAAAAACGGATGTTTTTTTATCCAGAAGTCGTCTTATTAAATTGCTTTCAAATCGCCTGGGATTCTTCTACATCCGCTCGTTAATAAGGTGTGAGTTTGACGAAATAATTTTGTAGTTCTCCAGCGTGAATTAATGGTTGAGAAGTTGCGGAGAAGGCCTGGCAATAAGTAAGGCCTCGGGTTATGAAAATGTTGGACGTCGAGAAACGGGGATTCAAAGGGCATGAGACTACGGTGTATAAATCCTTAAGGTTTATTACTCAATTATGCAAAGAAACCCTTCTTCAGCACCTTTGTCTCTCTCCGCCAACCGCTCTAATGACCAAAACACCGAGCTCCCACTAGTTATTATAACTTTACCCAAAGAAGTTTAATTATGGGACGGAGGTCGTTTTAATTACTTTTCGGGCGAGAATTCCCCGTGGAATCTGTTTTTCGGGGTTAAGTCTTGAATTATTGAAAAGGCCCGGCTGCGGACGAGTCATTAAAAAGCCGAGTAAAAGGGCGAAATTGTATTATTACCTCAATTACAAGGCATATGGTTGATATTTCATTAAGGCCATATTCACCATATATGACTAGCGTGTCATTAGCCTGCCTCCGTTTCTTATCCTCGGTATCCATCAGTTATTAATTTAAGAGACGTCAATTGTTCTTTCTCAGTGGATACGGACGTTACTCATTCTATGAGCCGTGACGAGGGTTTACCTTGAACAACCTCAATCCAACTAATTAATAAGCCTGGAATTATTGACCTATTGGATAATTTCCATAATAGAATTAACTATTTGTTAAAGCGACGCCAACCCTACGCAAAAAATTAGTTTCTCTTGAGTAAAAGAATTTTTAAACAGTTGGATACTACATAGAAACGTCAAATAACGATCAAGTGCAAGTCGAACATCGACAGTTACAATCATCAACAAAACGCCACAATCGACATATAATTTTAAATTGTTATACACAACGGTAATAATTAATGAAACAAATCAGCAGAAAGACATTTGTCTTGCATATTGTTAGGGTATGATAGTTTTAACATTCGCATAAATGGTAGCAGCCTATGTTATGCGTAATGTGTACTTTGTTTTTTCTACTGTTTACTTTTTTCATCAGGTTTTATTTTCTTTTGTCTATCTCAATAACATTCTCCTGTTTCCAACTATTCTTGTCCTTTTTCTCTCTCAATAATTCTTCTCTTGCTCTCATCATTTTCTCCTTCCCTCTCTTTCTCTCGGTTCTTACATCTCTCTTTTTCTGGTTGTCGAGATTAGGTTGTTTTGAGACAGAACCTCTTATTATCTGGACCATGGTAGTGCAGACCATTTTTATACCAATCTTGGGAAACATGAACTTTAAACGACAGTCCCAACAATCGACAACTTGTTGCTAATTCTTGCTGTTTATGAGGTTAATGTCTTTAAATTTAAATCTTTTATTAGTGACATTCACCAACTTGAGAAACTTAAGTAATTTGTACCTAAAAACCTGTTAGTAAATAACATTGAGTTCTTTCATTCGAATTAATGTTTTTCCGGTGGCTAAACAACTAAAATTAAACATTTTTCAACGCGTTCTGTCAGAGTCAGAGTTCGCTTTTATAAGCGCCCCCTGCTTACCCAACTGGTAGGAAATTAATTTAAAAAAAAATGAAAAAGAAAAATCAAGATGACTTTACGAGAAAGAGTTCTGAAAAAGGTACATGCCGCTGGGAATTAATTTGGTTTGGTGATTTAGTAGCTGGCGATGGGTCGACAGGTCCCGAAGCACTGTTCGCACCAATACCGTGTGCCCGATCCATCAAAGGACCTTCGTCCATCCTGGACGGTGAAAAAGAACTAAAAAGAGCGCAGAAAAAAACATACAAACGGAACTGGATAGAGTTAGTTACACGTTTAACCATTTAAGTCCAATCGGTTTCCAGAAACGTTTCCAAAAGACAATTCAAAATTAGTTTAAGTTCATTCATCCCATACTGGGAGAACCGCTTTAAAAAGTAAAGAGTATGAAGAAGAAAGTTGACTTTAAATGTAATATATTAAATTATATTATATGTATCCCTATTTAGCATAGATATTATTAATGGGTGAAAATATTGCAAACTAGACCGGTTTTGAATTTCCCTGTCAGCATTTCCTGCTTTTGGCTATCACAGGAGGAAGAAAAAAAGGGATTATGTACTATATGACGAAGAAAGTCGGGAGCCGAAATTGAATTAGCCATCGTGTTAGGGTGCGATGGCTATCGAAGCCGGCAGCTGTCTCCAGGTGCCGGCTATGATAATCAGACCCGGCTGCTAATTACAGTGAAACAATCGTTAGACATTAGGGCATATGCCACGGTGTCTACATCTGTTTTGGCCTGGCCGAGGTGATTACGTGTGGGGGGTGTCTGATTCGTTTTAAATTTGGACATGTGAACCATTATTGCCTTACATTGGGCGGTTTGTAAAAAAACCGTCTACTTAACCAATCTACGTAATGGAAGTAGCTATGTTGATGTATCGATAAATATACAGCTATACACAATTAAATTGAGTGCGAGTATATTATATGAGAGTTATTTAGAAAATAAGAGATAGAGAAAAAAGAGGAAGAGAGAGAGAGAGAAAGAGAGAGAAGAAGAAAGTAGAGAAGATAGATATATGGACAGATGGATAGATAGATAAAGAAAGAGGGAGAAAGAGAGAGAGAGAGAGAGAGATACGCGAAAGTGTATAAAAAATAGGAGATAAAAACAAAGAAAGCAGGAGAGATGTTAAAGTGTGTAAAATAGGTGTATAAGATAGGAGATAAATACAAAGAGAATGGGAATAAGAGAGAGACAGAGATAGATAGAGATAGATAGGTATAGAGAGAGAGAGAGAGAGAGAGAGAGAGAGAGAGAGAGAGAGAGAGAGAGAGAGAGAGAGTGTGAGTAAGAGAAAGAGGGGGGGGCGAGAGAGATTTAGACCTGTGAAAGTGTAAAAAAAAGGAAAGATTTACCTAAAAAGAGAGTACGAGAATGTGAGAAATTGAGATAACGATAGAATAATATAGAAAAAGAAAGAAAAAGATGTAGAGGAAGAAATATATAGATAAATGGGAAATATATAGATAATAAATATATGTGGATAAATGGGTACTCTCGATACGACTGACAAGAATGACACATCTACACGGAAAACAAACACTTTGAGCCCTGAAGATGACCTCAATAAAGACTGAAACGTCGTCAAGATAAAGACAATGTCTTTCTAAAACCTACGTCACACCAGACCGCATCTCACGACCTCCAAATAATCATACAAATAAATAATGAAATAGAAAAATGGATAGATAGCGGGAAAATATTGAAGATAGCTATTATGAAATATAAGACAGAAAAAAATGACATTATTATTAAGCCCATTAGAGTTCGGGGTCCGATTGACCAAATAACTTTTTTCAATTAATTAATCTTTATGTAAGGTATCGGCTGAGTTAAAAAAGTCATTGTCACCAGCGGGATTCGAATCCACGACCTTTGGGTACATACGCCGCTGCTCTAACCACTTGGGCTATCGTGACTTCGATCCACTCGGACACACCAACTGAAAAATGGCAAAAAGGAGGGAAAAATCGAGAGGTAGGGTTGAGATGGGAAGTTGGTGTCCGAGTGGAACGAAGTCACGATAGCTCAAGTGTTAGAGCAGTAGCGTATTTACCTGAAGGTCGTGGGTTCGAATCCCGCTCGTGGTACCGACTTTTTTTTAGCTCAACCAATACCTTACATAAAGATTAATTATTTGAAAAAAGTTATTTGTTCAATCGGACCATGAACTCTAATGGATTTAATAAGTAAAATGAAGTATATCTTCACTAAAGCTCTCCGTGGCCATTTCATTTGACGCCGAGAATCTAATAGATTACACGACATTTGAAAAATGGCAAAAAAGAGGGAAAACTCGAAAGGTTGGTCGAGATCGGAAGTGGTGTCCGAGTAGATCGAAGTCACGATAGCTCAAGTGTTAGAGCAGTAGCGTATTTACCTGAAGGTCGTGGGTTCGAATCCCGCTCGTGGTACCGACTTTTTTTTAAGCTCAACTAATACCTTACATAAAGATTAATTATTTGAAAAAAGTTATTTGTTCAATCAACCATGACCTCTAATGGATTTAATAAGTAAAATGAAGTATATCTTCACTAAAGCTCTCCGTGGCCATTTCATTTGACGCAGAGAATCTAATAGATTACACGACATTTGAAAAATGGCAAAAAAGAGGGAAAACTCGAAAGGTTTGGTCGAGATCGGAAGTGGAGTCCGAGTGGATCAAAGTCACGATAGCTCAAGTGGTAGAGAAGCGGGGCGTATAGAGCCGAAGGTCGTTGGTTCGAATCCCGCTCGTCACACTGACTTTTTTATCTCAACCAATACCGTACATAATGATTAATTAATTGAAAAAAATATTAAGTTAAAAGAAGAGCAGGGATCCGTGAACAGTCAGATAAAAGTCAAACACTTTAAATTTATTCAAATAATTATTTCTCAGTTTTTGTCGTCATTAACTACAATAATTAAGACTAATATAAATGCATTGTTTAAAAAAAATCCCCAAAACGAGGATTAATTGGTTTAATTGAACACTTTGAATACATGCTGTATGAACGGGTGTAGTCGGATGTACATAAACGCGCGTCGGTGAATGGCGTCTCGCACCGCATGACTCGGTGCACGTTTATTATTATTATTATTATTCGTAGTTCATTTACCTTTACAACCCTTGTCAATTAAAGGTTTAAACAGTTACGTGATACTCAGGACGCTGTTGTTCCGTTCTACATCTCGTTTTCTCATCGATTAATATTTCGAAAGATTTATTCCGCACTGTGTGCCATGAATTTAAAACGGCCTTATTGACGAAATGCCTTGTTAAAAAGGTAAATCGTCACATTTCATTACCAATCTTTTTTTAAATTTTTTAAAAATGTGGTTGATACGCGTGAGGACGGATATAATGTCCAGAAATATATATTACAGCAATATATTTAACATATATTTAATCAAAGTCTGAACTATTTAATGCTGTGCAATATATTAAAAGGCTAATTATTATCAATAAAAGGATAACCATCTACTTGGGCAGTCAGGAAATTTTAAATCAATTACCTTATCGGTAGTAAAGTCCATAACTGTCTGGGATTGCATTAAGGTCCAGTTTAACATCATCTTTGGTTTGGGCACATAAGGCAGAAGAGCGATAAATTGGCCAAGGAAAGTTCAGTGAAGTCACCTATGCCTAGGTTCAGGGCCCCCTTCCGTGGAATATCAATTTGCCAAAAACGCAGATCCATCGGAAGTCCTTGATGCAATGGGATGCATATCAGGACAGATTCGTGCAAAATAAATTCTTAGAAGGACCATCGTAGAACTAACGGTTGCCCTACTAAATCTAGGTTTATAGTTCTATAAAGATAGTAAGACTGCTGACTGCTCACTTTGGGAACATATGCCATATGAAGGATGAGAGTAGAAAAGCCAAGGCTTGAAAGACATGTTTAAGAGAAGCACATCCCTTTAAATGAAGATTTCAGTTTTGTTAAATAGCCTTAAGTTTCACTTTGACCGCTAGATGACGTTGAGATAAACCAGTAAGGCTTGCGGTGTCCAAGGTCTTAATACGGCTCCTAATTACCTGCAAACTAACCTAGACCAATCTATAGCTTGATTGTTTGTCATCATTCTGGTCTGCCACTGCAGTCGATTCCATCTGCATTTCGACATTTTTTCTTCAGGAGGTGGTCTGTGTCATATTTTGTTACAAACACACCGACAGTATGTAATCATCAACAAAAACATTATAATCGAGGTATCATAATTTTAATTGATACATACTGCTGTAATAATTTATGAAACGATTCTGTAGAAAGATTATGTTTCTGCATATCGTTAGAGATTGAAATTTTACAAAATATCATAAATGGTAGAAGTCAGCGTTTTGCCATTCCCTGCTTACATCCTTGAATTCTTGTTGTGTTGTATGTCTTTCTTAATCAGACTCTCTCCCTCTATGAACCAATTTCATATTTTCTGCGTCTGAGCTCCTCCCCACAAAACCAACATAAAACACACTTTCATAAAACAATCAAAGAACGCATACAAAGTCAGAACAAGCCCAGAAGCACATATACAAAACAAACTTATAACAAAACATGGTACCTTAACACTACTCTGGTACTCTCCTGATTCCTCTCTCTCTCTCTCTCTCTCTCTCTTTCTTTCTTTTTTTCTTATTTCTTTATTTTGCTTTAACGTGGATGTATTGGTTGTGTTAAATGGGTTTGTAGGGTTGTATGTTTGTTGTGTTCATGATGTTCATCACCTCCCAAACCTCACTGCATTATTTCATAACTTTTCAGTCGTTCCAAGAGCTAAATATATCTCGATTTGCAATACATTCCAGGAAATAACATTAAAAGGGGAAAAATTCCCTGAGGTGGCCGAATTCGAAAGAAAATGCATGAGTCATGATACACAATCATTACCCCCTGGCAGTTTCCACCCCGTTTCGACCCCTAATAACTGTTGTTTCGCCCCCCTCTCGATACTATCTTCCGCCTTTGATAGCCTTATCGCTGCTTTTTTTCCCAATTTTTCCCCCTACGCTCCGTCAGAGAAACTATTTCCCAATTGGGCAGTTTGTTCAATTTTAATTCGTTGTGAAAGGTAAAATTTGCAACACACACAAGTAAAACAAGTAATTTATCATTACATTATTGCATAAAATTAAATTGTAATTTTTTGGTGGAGGGAGGGCGATTTACTAAATTACAACTTCATACATATATTTTTCCATCCAAGCTATACAATTACACTATATTGTTTTACCGTTTAACATAAGTTTTAGCGTGCTACGAATAATAAAAAGTAGTTTTTAATACAACATATTACTTTTGGCATTAAACCGAAACATGCAACTTTTATTAGGGGTTTGTAAATTAATTCCTTCTAATGCCTATTATTGAACACATTGCTATCCAGCAATTTTTAAACAAATTGGGTTCTTTCATGTTAATACAAAGGAAACCCAAGCTGATTACGATAAAGTTATTAAATTAAAAACAAAAACTTTAAACTGTATTGAAACAATAAAGAACTGTGTAAAGGAAATAAAATGAAAAATAAACTTCATCCAGAAAAGCAGTTAAACTAACTAAAAGTTAAATTTTGATAATTATTTCGTCGGACATATAAATGTATATACAATTATTATTTAAGGCCACCAAAATTTTGGCATTAAAAAAGTCAGGGAAGCGAAATTCACGCTTTCCATTTTTCGCTAGAATGAGATAAAATTGGTTAAAAAGATCAAAATATTCTTTGCCAAATTCTGGTGGAAAGATTAAAAGTTTGACTATTTTTAGGGACTTTTTTTCTCTTTCTCACTTTCTCTCTGCCTCTCTCTTTTTCACTTTCTCTCTATCTCTTTGCTCTCTTTTTTTCCTTCTTACAACTCTCCTTTTATGGTTGTTAAGGTTAGGTTCTTGTTTTGTCTCTTCTCATGTTCTTTGGGGTTTTGTTTTCACCAAGGTTGTATTGGAGGTGATAAATGTATTTCTGTTGTCTTTTTTTCCTATGATATCCATATATTGATGATCGAGATGGGAGAGTTCTGGCGAAAGATTAAAAGTTTGACCATTTTTAGTCTCTCTTTATCTCTCTCTCTCTCTCTCTCTCTCTCTCTCTGATTCTCTCAATCTTCCTCGATCTCATTCACTCACTTCTTTTCTCTCCCTTTCTTTCTGTTTGAAATCACATTTTCTCAAAATTTTTATTCATTTTTCTAACTGAATTTCTCACAATTTTTCTCTCTCTCACTCCTTTACTCTTTTTCTCTTTCTGTTTGAAATACCACTTTCTAGCATTCTTTCAGTCATCTTCTATTTCATTCTCTCTCTCTCTCACACACAAAAACTCACACACACACACACACACACACACACACACACACTTTCTTTCTCACTCAATCACTATATCTCTCCCTTTCTTTTTTTATTTGATAGAATCCCACTTTCTCGTTTCGTTTTTCTGAATTCCTCTCGTTTTTCTCGCTATGCTTTTATCTCATTCCCTCCGCTCTCTCGCTTCTCTTCCACTCTTTCTATTTGGAATGCTACTTTTTAAATCTTTTCATTCATTTTTTTCTAACTGAATTTCTCACGTTTCCTCGCTATTTCTCCTCATGACCTCCTCGAGTTTTTGCATATTTATACGCGGGTGATTAATTGCTAAATCATGAGTCAACCACCCTCATGGCGATTAAGATCAAAAATCATATACCAAGGCGAATATTTTCGTACTAATTCGACCGTCTGGCCGTCTCGGACTTCTCTTTGATCCCTCCCATATAATTTACAGGGTGGTTAAATTATTTAAATAACGCCCAATGGAGGGCGGGGGGACTGGAAAGCAATTTCGCCCTAATGGACTTATTTCGGTGCTTGTGAGCGTTGTATTTCGAAACGTTAGAACCGTAAAACGAAAAACCTAACCTCTTGCGATTATTCAAATCTTACATTATTCCCTGATCGAATCGCGCATAAAAAGGAGAAATTACATACACCCAATAAGGACGGGAGAAACTTGTATAACATCATAATTGAAAGAATAACTAAGTTTTAGTTCAGAATAACGCTTTTACAAAAGTGTTAAAAATAGTATCAGTTGATAAATAATGTTATTTAAAAAATGCACTGTTACCATAAATACCAGGAAGGTTATTTTAAAGCAACAAGGGGATGAAAAGGAAACCCTGATTTTTGGTTAGTTTTTCACGTCGAGGAATCAAATAATTAAAACAGTTTCCTCGCTGAAATAAAGCGGGAGGATGTGTTAATCAATCAGTTACTGAATTGTAAGAGGCAATTAAAATGCAACTATGCCCATATGGAAAACTCCCCTTTTAATGAGGGTGTTATCTTCATAATTCTTCCGCGGGCTACGAGCTCGCCTTGATTGATGGGATGAAATTGCCAGCCTCATAAATCAAGATCATTAATTTTCCACGCTTATATTACGCGTATCATGTATTTAGCGTTTTTTTAAAATATTAAAAACTGATTTTTCGCAGATTTGTTTAGAATATTTCAAAATGAAAGTATTGAAATTCGTTGTTCAGTTTGATAAATGAAAAGATATGATGTAAATGGGTATTTATTTATTGAACTCCACCTCCTCTTTCTTCGTTTTTATTTTTATTGCCTATTGCGTACGAATTTTAGGTCCAATGCCCGTTTTCACTACTAACAAAAATATAAATAATAATAATATGTANATATATATATAATCGTCTTGAATGAAAACTAAATTATATTCAAATATGCGTTAAAATTACCAGAGCATTTTGACCATTCATGGATTTGCCTTCTCTATCTTTCTCTTCTCACTCACTCTCTCCTACTTTTTTACTTTTTATTTTTCATTCTACCCTTCTTTTTGTTGATAGTTTCTCTTTTCTCTTCCCAAATATTTTCCCTTCTATATTATTCCTCTTGCCATTTCACTTTTATAATCTTCCTCTCTCTCAACCAATTTCACCAATTTTATATTTTCCGCTTCTTAATATTTTATATTTTTACTCTTCTTTATTCCTTTTCACTCTCCATCTGTCTGTCACTTTTTCAAAAAATTTTCTATCCGAATTTTTCTTGTTTTTCTCGTTATGCTACTTTTTCCTTCTCTTTCTACATATTTGAGTGTTAATCTTGAAATCACACTTTCTACAATTTTTCATTAATTTCTGTCTATCTGAGTTTTCATGTTTTTTCGTTTTTCTTCTTCCTCTATTTCATGCAATCTCCCTCACTCATTCATTCTCTTTATTTCTCATTCATTATATCGTAGAGTGTTTCACTAAATACCAACTTTTCCTTGCACCTTTCTCTCAATTTTTCCACCTCTCTCTCTCTCTCTCTCTCTCTCTCTCTCTCTCTCTCTCTCTCTCTCTCTCTCTCTCTCTCTTTCTCCCCCTCACTTTCTATTTGATTGGTTCTTTTGGAATCCCAAATTCTCAAAAATTTTCATGCTACGCATCAATTTTTGTTTCTCTCTTCCTCACTCTTGCTCTCTTTCACTCTCACTCAATTTCCCTCCAACTTTTCTTTTTGGAATCCCACATCCTCAAATTTTTTCTATTCGAATTCCTTTCGTTTTTTTTGCCATGCTTCTCCCTCTCTCACTTTACTCATCCACTCTCACCCTATTTCTCTCTGATAAATGTATATACATATTTTCATCTATGTTGAAATTGCGTACGCCAATAAAATAAAGATAGATAGAGACCTGCGGTCATAGACTTCCGTCGAGAAAAGCGAGATGAAGCTAATTTCGAATGATCCCACTCAATCGAGTGTCGCGCCACTCGGACCAGCTATTTTTCAAAAATAAAATTAAGTTTATCCTTGATTATTAATTATAATAATCCTTACTTACGGAAGAGAGACGATGAAATCGAGAAAAGAATCACTCGAATGATATTTGTAGTCTACTGCTTAGACGCGATTCACGCGAGGTCATTGCAACTATGGCCAAATTTCTCCGTTTCTCCACTTGTAGGTCATCGTGACCGGGTTGATAGTTGGTAGATCTTCGACCCTAGTTCGTCCCCGTCGTGACAAAACGACTGCGAATGGCCAGCTTTCATTGATAGATCGAGTGCGTGTAGAATGTTATCAAAGTGTCCGTGCGTGTACTCTCGCGGTGGCGGCCCATTCATGCCGACATCACGTCAGCTAGCGTGACACTACCTGCCCATTCACAAAGCTTTCTTCACACCTTTATATATTGTATATATGTATATACAATATATGTTTTATCTCATCCTCGTGGTCTCATTTATCAAGAGATGGCTGATACCATGTGAGGAAGGGGGAAATTCACGAGGGAATCGTGGTACATCGACTACCTTATAAGTACGTACCGTAGTAATAGCATGTTAAATTACATTCGGCCGCGTGCTTCTTAGGAATCGAGGGGTTTCTACAGGCGCAGTTCATCCTCCTTCCGTCGTCCAAAATTGCCCTCGGATTTCCGCTCAAAATGGGACAATAGGCCTAATTACAGGAATTGGGATTAAACACAGTCGTCTCCTGGGTCCCAATTGTTGAGACTTAGAGGCAGGGGAGGAGTTTTCTTGGGAAATTCCAGGGCGATCCTGCTCGCCCTGAGCGGAATGTTACCAAGACATCAGTTGAAACTTAAAAGTAAGCTTGTATTTATTATTTGACCACCTATTTGAAAAAAAACATTCGGTATATTAGAGTAACAATGAGTCAGAACATAAGAGACATCAGGTGGTGTCATAAGCATACGTTTCGTTTTGAATTGTATTTCACTGCAGCAATTTAAAGTTCGACACGGATTATAAAGTCTTTTAATTTACCAGATCCAATAAATAATTTCTCGCGTATGGAGTTCGCCTTGAAAACTTACTCCGCCGATTTCTTTACGATTGGCCCGTATCCCCAGCTGATTCATGAATTCTTTGAGACCGAGTGCATAAAAACGAAGTTGGCCCGAATAAAATTATAGTAAATCCTCGCTTTCCGAGGAGCAATAAAGTCATAAATTTACTGTAAAGTTTTTATAAATGAAATAGAGAGAGATAGGGAAAGGGAAAAGGTCCTGGTACTTATCCCCTGGCCTATGAAACTTTCAGAATAATTTACATAAATTTCATATTTTATTTGATATTTGCGGAAAGGCTCCCTGCATAGGTAGCTCCCACGGGTTTATTGCGTCGACGAGAGTGGAAATTAATTTTTAAAGGGTCCACACCACTAACCATCCCAATGGGCACTCTCTTTATATAAAAAGGCTTCGACAAAATTAACGATGTGGATTAAGGCGCCCAGTGGGACACGGGGCCATTAATTCCGTCCACGTCACAGAATTAGGAGTTATAAGGACGAGGCCGGCACCCCGGGGGTCCTCCTACAAGGAGCGTACGATTTACAAAGCTCACCGACACTTTTGGTTCAATTCGATACTCCTTAAATTAAGTCTGATCTTTTGGAAGGGGGAGAACAAGTGGCTAAAACCGAGCCGGAATTATCCAAACCGTCTTTATGGATGAATTAAGATGTCCGAATGAAAGAAGAACTACTTTCAGATTGAAAGGGACTCAGATACATTTTCTTACATTACAATGAAAGCTGTGAATGTGATTTTCAATTATTATAACTGAAGAGTTAAGATATTATACTTAATAGTAAGAACAGAATAAAGCGGTCAGGAGTTCGTCAAGGTGATATCTTTGGGACCTGTCTTTTATTTTTACACTTTTGGCATTACTCTAAACTGCGTGCCTTCTTTTCATTTTCTCTTTTTGCCCTACTTACTTAAACTCGTGTTTTTAATTACAAGCTACTGACAATATGTATATCTCTTGATATATAATATAAGTAAAATATTATAAATTATTGAACGCACGAACCTCAGGCTTAGGCTTATTTTGAAAATTTTATCTAGCTGGGAGGAATTTACCCCCAATTATGACTTAAAGAGTGGTATATTATTACATATACAATACATATTTTTTTAATGTTTCGTTTATCGATAAATATTTGGAAATTTGAGGCAAATGTTAGAAATGTTTCTCTAGAAAATTACATATTCAATACATAGATTTTTTTATTTAATCGATAGACAATTATCGATGTTTTTGTGGTCGATAGGCAAGGTTTACGACATTTTTATAAATTGATAACCCATTTTAGATTTCGATAATCAAAATTCGATATTTTGGTTACTGAGAATTAACATTGATTTTTTAAAAATAAATCGATATTAACGACGTTTTTGATAAACAACGCTTGGTTTTTTGTTGTGGATAGTAATGTTATAAATCGATAGCCAATCTATGTTGTTCAATCGATATTAAAAACCCATATTATTTAATTGATAAACCACAATCGACCTTTGTGGTTTTTTTACAAACTGTTAACTATCGATATTCGTAAATTGATAACTAAATATGGTTATTTCTATTAATTCATAATCAGCGTTTGATATTTTAGTTAATCAATAGGAAACCGGACATATTTTATACATCAATAGTCAACCTTCAATAATTGTAACAGTTAAACAATCGTCAATCAGTTGATACAAAAACCTAGCTAAACCTATAATTCTATAACCTATTTTACAAATCAATAACCATGTGTAGATATTTTTATTAATCAATACTTTTATTTATTGATAATATAACTTCCATTGGTTTATTAATCGATAATCAACCTTACGAGCTTTCATTTATTAATAATAAATCTTCCATTGGTTTATTAATCGATAATCAACCTTTTATACGTTTATTCATTGATACTAAATCTTCCATTAGTTTATTACTCGATAATCAACCTTCCATACTTTTATTTATTGAAAATAAATCTTCCATTGGTTTATTATTTGATAATGACACTTACATAGTTTTATTATTGATAATAAATCTTCCATTAGTTTATTACATGATAATCAACCTTCCAAACCTTTATTTTTGATAATAAATCTTCCGTTGGTTTATTAATCGATAATCAACCTTCCATTGGTTTATGAATAGATAATCCATCTTCAATACTTTTATTTATAGATAATAAATCTTCCATTGGTTTATTAAACGATAATCACCCTTTCAAACTTTTATTTTTGATAATAAATCTGCCATTGTTTATTAATCGATAATAACTCTTACATACATTTATTTATGGATAATAAATCTTCCATTGGTTTATGAATCGATAATCCACCTTCAGTACTTTTATTTATAGATAATAAATTTTCCATTGGTTTATTAATCGATAATCCAACTTCCATGCTTTTATTTGTTGATAATGAATTTTCCATTGGTTTTTTAATCAATAATCAAACTTACATAGTTTTTTTAATCGATAATCAACCTTCCATACTTTCGTTTGTTGATAATAAATCTTTTTATTGATCGATAATTGATTCAGTATATTGAATAAATAATATGTGCTATGAATTGTTGAAATAATGGCATTTCAAGTAGAGAAATACAAAAAAAGACTGGCGATATGAATTATGTTAAATTAATCTATTGATAATATTTTTTGAAAATTGGTTGGTTACAATCTTAAAATTGCCCCCTTTATCTTTTTATTTGCAACACTTTTTAAATTAAAAAATGGTCATTTTATTACTTATTATCTACGAACCCTTACACGACTGTTTGACCGCAGTTATAACAAAGGTTAAGGTTGAATTTTAATTTTATTACACGAAACTGGTGAGAGAGGTTCGATCAAAATTTATCTTGTTTCACTACGTTAACCGTCTCGACGTTGCTCGTGTCATCGGAACAATTAATTCCACCAATAAAACAAGAACGGTCGGTGAATTAGTAATGGATATGAATAATCCTTTCGCCAGCCGTGGAAGCGACCCGATCCTGAAAGGGACTCGGCCCTTGTACACCATCATCTAGAAACAGGTCCCCGGCCTGTAATGTATGTCCTGACCAAATGTCCGTGGAAGCGGCGCTTCTGATTGCCCCGGATTTATGGTCACCTCCACCCCGGACGTACAAATATACACATCCCACCGTCCAGTAAATTATACACTTATTAGAATACCATACCAACGGCCCTCCTTGTTTACACTAGGGTCTATTTGTCTTCCCATCAACCCCGAGGAGCGCCCCGCAGGGCGAAAACCACCCTGGCGCATATTTTATCATCCTATTACAACCGAAAAATGAGAAATTAACCGTTTTGGGAGGCTACTACAATATCATGTAACAGTCCTACAAAGCAAGGATTATTACATCGCCATGACGAATCTGTATTTTTTTATTCTGAATGTATAAAAACCAAATTTCTATGAAGTGTGTGATCGTTTCTCTTTAGCTGTCTCGGCACAGATCTCTAAAATACGAATATTTGTCATTTCCCTTTTACTGAAGGAAATCGAGGGTTTTTGACAACCAAAGAAATTGACACAAATCGATTCTTATGATGGTAATGCATATTTATTTGGGTGAATATAATGTATCACATTCTTTTCAACGAAATGGAATTAAAAACACAGACGCAAGTACGCAGTTCTGTATATTTCTCCGTAATATTTGTTCATAATATACGTACATTAATTTGTAAATATATATATAAACAATCAAGTAGATAAAAATATTCTCATACAAGCAGTGTTTAAAATAGGTTAAATATTCAAGCAAAAGAGTACAAGGATATAAACAGGGCAAGCAAATCGCAGGTTATATTCATTTATGCGAATATTGAACTCGAAATGGGCTCTTGAAGCATTTAAATATTTTTTGGAGAAGACCGGCGTACTGACATAATCGGTCACAATCTGTTAAATTAATTAGTTTGTGCATTAGCCAAATTATTTCTTATCTTTCAAATTTTATTTTATTTACTTCTTTATTTTCCACGTTTCTCTCTCTTTCTCGCTCATTCTTTCTCTTTCTCTCTCCCTCTCTCCCCCTCTCTCTCTTCAAAGATTTGTTTCTATTCCGTTCTTTTAGTGTCTTAAGTAGCAACTGTAAAAACGTGTAAACGATATTTCTTTAAAAAAGGAAAAAAGGTGGTTCATTTCAGCAAATATTGAGTATGAAAATTGCCAAGAGGGCAATTACGCAAGTGTGTTATAGTGTGCTGTTTAACCGAGCACAGCAATTCCCGATAGGCGAGCCGGGGAAAATTTATTATTTCGCATAAAAGTAAAAACGGAAGTGTTTTAATTTATCGCGGCATGTCCAAACATGCAATAATAATTGATCACACGTCGTTCACGATGTCGGTGGGGCTTTTTGCCCCCAGAGAGTCAATAATTAATAAGCGGGCTGTTAATCGCAAATTCAACTCGCGTAAACTCGTCATTTAAAATGTTTTTCATTGGATGCCTATTAGGAAAGAAATATTAGATGGACTGCGGTGAAATCGGTGGATGGAGCAGATCAATTAAGACTAAAAGATTACTTTTATTTATGTGTTTTTTCATTTACTTCTACGTTAACGATTAAAGGCGTCAATTAACTGAAATTTAATAATATTTGATTGATTGACTTACCTGATGGAAGCCGAGGTAATTTTCGATAGTGTGGGTGGCGAAGAACACCTCTCCTTCGCAGGTCAGTATTAACAAGAAACCGTTCAGCGCCTGAAAAATAAGGAAACTATTTTTATTGTTTTCCTGATACCTTTTGTAGTCGAAATTCTGCAGAGTGTAGGACAAGATAAATCACCATTAAAACGTCTCTTTGGGCAAGTGAGGGAGCCCGTGCGCGCGCCGGTCGTCGATAAAGCATTAATTGCGCTACTTTTCGGGTGTGGGCTGTCGCAGAGGAAATGAAAGTGGTCTCCATTACTGGTAATGACCCGGGGAGTGGCCATCTTGCTCATGGATTTGTCTCCCCGAGAGGAAAAGAAAGAGAGGGCGGATGGTTCAACCCTTGTTTTTTACCCCCGATCCACCCTGGGACCTTCGGGACAAATCACATCCGCCTCCGGGTCCACCCCTGTGTCAAACCGCCATTATCTCAAACAACCCCTCTTCATAGGGGCTGGGCGACAATTGGCCGAAACCTTTTTATTCAAAAAAAGGGGAGAACAATACAAATTTTTTACAAGTAAGTCGTAAATGTTAAATTGATTTCATACCATCATGGTCTACCAACATGCATTGTTTATGCGTACATAAAAGAATGTTTCATGTATCTTATGAACTACCTTATGAGTAATTTTCCAATGTAAACAAAACATTTACAAGTGAAAATAGATATTTACACTACAGCGGGTAATAGTGTTTTAGATGGACTAATACCTCAGAAAAAAAAAAAAAATTAAACGTAACATGGCAAGGAAAATGGTTCTCGCTCAGCCGGCTCATGAATCTGATCCGTTAGTTTCTTTTTGGGGAACCATAGTGATAAATAAATAATTAGGAAAACAGCGAATATAGACTAGAGATAATATTATATTGATCGAAACTGATGAAGGAAGAAGTAAGATTATTTAGTTAAGTTCATGATTTGAATAATTATTATTACGAATCATACATTATTTACTGATTTATCTATAATATATAAAAATGTGCTGTAACGGCCGGCTGTCACTTAACAGCTCCCGTACATGGTAAAAAAGTAAGGCCCAATAAAGTTAGACGAACGTCATTAAATTTCAGGCTTCTAATAATTACAATTACGTATAATATATTATTAAAATTTTTAAATTTGTTAGGATTTTTATTATTTTTAGCGTTTTATCAGTTGAATAGTCGTATTTTCTGAAACTTGGAAACCTCCTCATATAGCTGAACCGTTAGTTATCAATGTTCATTTTTATCTCAGCAAAATATAAGTCTATCAAAACATAGCATTTGATGTAATAAAATTATTAATATATAATTATTTATTAAAGGGTTAATCTCGCTGAGTTGATACACCGTTCAGATATACTGCAATATTATCGGGTCCGCCGAGTTTCGCTATTGTAATAAGTACAGAATGACAGAAAGAATGAATGTAGGACGACTGAAGATTATCCGATTATAATAATGATTACTATTACTAAAGTATTGTATTGGCCGGTCAACTCTGATCATCCGTGCATCTGGTTACGATTTTTTTAAGCCTCAGAAAAAGTTTAGACGAATGTCAACTCAAGTCCATGGCTTTCAATAGTTATAATTACGCATGATATATTATTAACTATTTTAAATTTGGAAAGATTTGTATTATTTAGTATTAAGTGTTTTTTTACCGTCCTCTGAGCCGAGTCGAGAAGCCGGTGTAAAATACAGAATAGTCGTACCTGGTCCGGCTTGTTTCGCTGTAGCGAATCATTCCGTTAAATGAACAATTTTTTAGCACCCTATAAGATGTGTAGTTCCATTTTTTGAAACAGGACATTTCCTCCCTGTTTTTCGGTGAATCGTTTACTTATCAATGTTATCTTTTAATTCAAACAAATATAAATCAATAAAATATAAAGTTTTGCGTATTAAAATTATTAAATAAATTATTTATTCAAGCCCTCGGGAATCACTTAGTAAACTTATCGGGTCCGTCTAGTTTCTCTGTTGTTAATCATTATGTTGAATGACGAAAATGGAAAGTAAGGCGACTAGTAATTATCATAACAACACAATATTATAGTAATCGAACAATTGGCACCTGACAACTTCGTCGACCTGGTGATGAAATTTCATCAGGCCTCGAGAAGTTGGACAAATAAGTCAATAAGTCCTTGAGTTAGGTCATTATAATTACGAATAATTCGTAATTTAAAAATATTTCATGATATGTTGTATATTTAGTATTTTTCTAGCGTCCTGTATTCTAGTGTTGCAGGTTCGCCTGGTTTCGCTGAATCTTTTCATATTACGTTTTAACTTAGAAGGCTTTTTGAGTGTTTTTAAAGATATACGTCGAATAAGAATTGCTTAGGGCTAATACGTATATACTGAAAGCTTTATTTAAATGTATGAAATGCCCGTTAGTAGAATTGTACTTTTGTTTATGTTTTAGAAAAATAGGCCGAATTTCGCAAAGTAAAAATTGCCGGTTGAACCGAAAATTTTTGGACTTAAATTATGCTCGGTGGTAGGACTACGCTTTTTCTGACGAGTTTTGATCCTGGTGATTTATCTTTTTAAAAGGGAATATGAATGCGGAATTGATGACAGTGAACGATTTGATTCTCACGCAATGCAATATGTAGGATAATTCCAGTTTTCTCTTATGCGCAGGAAATTTACTCCAGGTTTATAGATCTCCAGGTCGGAAAAAGGCGCGTTGCGACGTTGCATTCTTGATGAGCTCCTCCGAATGCAAATCGCCGCCGGCAAAGCCCACCGGTAAAAGACACGCTATTCGTGTTGAACCCGTGAATGGACACGAAAAGATGCTTTTAAATATTGACGGCGATTTTCCCCTGCCGGTTCCTCCGCGGCTCGCCTCGTCTCGCTGTTTCATCCAGCCGGCCAGTCGACCCAGGCCCGAGGATGAAATCACTGCTGCCTCTGAATAATGGAGGTGATTGTAAGATATAAATATAGATGTGTGTTGTAGGGGCTGCGTCGGCGCGGGGCCCGGCTAGATCAATACAGGGAGAGGGTCCCGTCTATCGACCTGGCTAATGTACTCTTACCACACCGAACACCTAACGCTGTAATTGTCTTACTACACAACTCATCACGCTAAATTTCAGAGAGAACTCTTTTCCCCCCAACGGTCAAGCTAAACTATCAAAAACGCCTATATAAATTTAAAAAAAACCCTCTGTACGGTATTCTTAAAGCGTCAAAAAAATCTTCGTGGTAAAGACAAAGAAAAAAAAAAAAAAAAACAAGACGAACCGATCATGAATGAAACCACATATTTTTAAAATCGCCAAGTTACACATGTTTTGTTCTGTCTTATACTGGGAATCTCATGTGGAGGGCAAACAGCCAAATTGATCGTGCTGTATCTTAAGCCTTGTGATAAACTCACCCCGATATTCATGTCTTCAGAATTACATATTTTGACAAAACTTGCCGGCGTCGGACTACATGAGATTGTGAACTTTTAATATTTTTGTACTAGAATAGTTTTCGGCACAATCTCCAGCCAGATAGTACTAACAAATATAGCACCAACGGGGAGTTCAGAAACAGAAGAGTGGAAGTTCTATCGGCTATAGAGAGCTGTATATATTTTTAACGGTTTACTCTAATAAGACAATTTTAATATTATATATATATATATATATATATATTTAGTAGTCACAAGTTACCGTATTAATTAATTATACTTTTTATTTAAGGTCTTGGTTGAAATGAAAAGTATAATTAATTAAAATGTTAATCATTTTTATATTTGTTGGTTGTAGGTACCTGTAAATACCATAAACTCCTAATACAAATATTACATTATAACGTATACAATGATTCATGAACCCCAAAACATACCACCTTACCTACATATTTCGATTTTCTTGGTGCAAGCAGAAAAAGATAAACGATTTGACAGTTTGTTGTAAACCGTGGTCCGCAGATTCTCGCTGTTAGCCGGTTCTCACCTCTACCTTCTAGCAACTGTCATATAAAATTCCAAGATCCTCTATTCATTTAACTCAAAAAGTTTATTTCAAATAGCATCTCCACAAATGTGGAAAGGAGGAAAATGACTTTAAACTAAAAACAAACAACTTTCAGAGCAAGTATATATTAATATTTCTAAATTTTAGGCCGAAGTGTATTAAAACTACAAAACCTTTTTCGTTAGCTATTCGTTATTATGTAATTTTTAAAACTAATTATTACTCAACTGGGCTTTGTGAGCTACAATGCATAATAATTTTAAAAGATAGTTTATAAAAAACTTTTCTTTTTATGGGTTTTTAGGTTTCTGATATTGAAGTTAAGTTTATGTTTTTGTTGTGTGAGTGTTGTCAGATTTTACTAGCTATACTTTAACGTGCCGAGTAACATAACATGTAGTATGTGTTTTTAATCTGTGTTCATTTTCTGCCAGTTTGCCCACGGGCTCGCATGTTTTGCGTCCGTGCTGTCTGTCGATTTCTCGTCAACCGGTTCAAAACCCTGCTGTCATAAATGTTTCGATATACATTGGAAATCCATTAATCTACACAAGGCGCTTTGTGATAACAAAGTAAAAAAAAAAAAAAAACCTCGCTCGCTAATTAATATAATCCATAATAGGTGGATTATGTTAAAAGTGGCGTGCCTCGGAGATAAGTATGTTGGCTTTCCAGCAATATATTTTCATACTTATTACTAATCACGATACAAAGGCCGGAACATTTTCACCATTTGGCTTTTTATTGCATGCGAATTGCGGAAAACGAGATTTGGATCGTGCTCTAATTGGCGCGGGGTCTGATTATAAACGATTATTTGAGATATCCTACACAAATAGTTCCTCCCAATGACCTCGAAATTCAAACCCATAGCTGATCATTGTTTCCACAGTAAGTGCTATCGGTAATTGTAAGTTTTATACAACATTTAAAATTAAGCTAAATGACGGATCACATTTATATTATTATTTATTCTTATTATTCAAATCGATGAAGCCCACTTGAATACAGCATAAATTGAGGTTCATGAGTTAGAAATATTATTCACCAACAGTTTTACTCAGATATTAACTTTCATGAGGTCACTATTTGAATTTATTCCTTTAAAAAATATGCCTTAATTGGAAAATATTGTATGATCCAAAGTTGGGGTGTTAAGTAGGGCGAGGCAGTACGCATCTATGGCCGTCCGTGTTGGCTGTTGTCGAGTTGCTGACGATTTGGTGTCGCTGACGGGTCTAAATAGGAGAAAGACACCCGTCCGCAGGTCTCGGTGCTCGGGGGATGAAAGGAAGTCGGGATCTGCTCTGGTGAATTACAAAATAGAGGGAACAGGTCCTTTGCGTGACCTCCTGGGCAATCAAACAATTAGAGGAGGGTAAAGGATTGTCCGTATCTTCGTGCAACGGACCCGGGACTTTGTTCCTGCAAAGCGGAAACTGTTACTGTCTCGAAAGAAACAAAAACAAAAAACCAGCTGAATGGTTTAGAAGTATAACAGAATAATCCTTTTGTCTTTATGCCTCTTTATTTAAAATAATAGGCGTTTTTGTCTTTCTCTTATCAAAAGGTAAGGATAAAAACTCATCTCGGGTTAATTGTAACCTTAACTATTTGTCATTCTTTTCTTAGATATTTAAATTACACGTCTACGCGCCCCGCACGCTAGCCCTCCTTGTTGGAAAAAAACTAAGTCGGTCGACTGGTTTTTACAATTCAGATTTTCCCGTTGAAAATGGGAAAGTCTTCGGAAAAAACGTGATATAAAAAGAACTGTTTGGTAAAGCACGGGAGCCGTAGAGATGCGATCTCTTTGTGCAGCCTCGAACGCAATTTATTGCCTTTTTCTTTCCATCTCATTATAACCCAGAGTAACTACCGTATCAGCAGCCCTCTTGCACACATTCATATCAAATCTTTTATCTAAGGGCTCCCCGATTTACATTCAGACCGACCGTACTTTAATTGGTGCTCCCGGCTTCGCAGAAGAAGGAATGAGGTGACTTATTGAATTTTACAGGTAGAACAGGTAGAGAAACTTTTTTCTACCGAACTTTACCAGAAACGTAGAACTTTTTTCCGTCTAATTTAAACTATTCCCAATTCTATACATACAAGTAGTGAGTGTTAGAAAAAATTTGCCAAGAGGATCGATTGCGGAAGATTTCAAGTTTTATGGTCCATTTGGAAAAAGTGCGAACTTTGAGATTGTTTCTGGGCTTTTGGCTTTAAACTTCCTACATTTGAGTAGGGCATATGGAGTGCAGTTATATAGTTAAGCAGTTGGCGTCTTGCCACACTCTGCTTATAACCTGATGTGCCATCTCAGTACTCTTTTCTGGTAAATGACTTTCTTTTTAAAGGCAAGGATGAGACCATGCGGGGGAATTTTTTGGCATAGTCACCAAAGAATCTCTCTCTAACATTTGAATAGGGCATATGGAGTGCAGTTATATAGTTAAGCAGTTGGCGTCTTGCCACACTCTGCTTATAACCCTGACGTGCCATCTCAGTACTCTTTTTTGGTAAATGACTTTCTTTTTAAAGGCAAGGGTGAGACCAGGCGGGGGGAATTTTTTGGCATAGTCACCAAAGAATCTCTCTCTTTCTCTGATTTTATCTTTCTCGCTTTTTTGTTATATTTAATCTCGCTGTTATACAATTTCATATTTTCTGCTTCTTAAGATCTTATTTGAATTCTTACTTTCGCGCGCTCCTTTTTTCTCTCGTTTTTTATCGATAGCTTTCCAATCTCACTCTCTTTCTCTCTTTCTCTCCCTCTCATTTGTACTATATTTCTTTCTTAAGTGGTATCGCTCTCATCCAGTTTTATATTTTCTGCTTCTTACTATCTTATTTTCATCTTTCTTTTCTCCCACTTCTTACTTCTCTCCTCCCTTTTTTATCGACAGTATTCCAACACACACACCCTCTCTCTCTCACTCTCTATCTCTACCTCTATCTCTCTTGAATAATGCTAACGATTTTTAATCAAGGCTCATTTTGATAAATAAATGGTTTCAATCAAACGCTTGGCAAGTTTGAATCTGGCCAGGTAATGGTGTCGACTTGGAGGATCAATACCTGCTTCGCCCCGGTAGAGTTAAGATGTTCTCGAAACTGCGAAATTGCAATGTGCGCAGACCCATGGGTTTCTGTAGGATCTATTGTACCTGATAATCTTCAGTTTGACTGATGATATATCGTTTTTATGGTAGATCAATTTATGTAATCAGCACTTTAGAGGGTTTGAGAGTTTGTAAAGCGTTAAATTTGCATTGAGGGTGATTTAAGAACTATTAAAATGTTAAGTATGAATTTAACGAGGATAAGTAGACGAATAATTTCTAGGTTTTATTTTAAAATATTAAGTTGAGTTTTTTAAAGATTCTGATGGAAGTTTTCCGTACGTTTTTATTTATGTGCTAATTAGTATTCTGACAAATAAGAGGAGAAAGAAGGGGTTGTAAAGGGGTTGGCAACGTCACTAACAACAATCGGAGCTTTTGTGAACATGGGGCCGACAGTTCACCGGTCCGGAAAATGGCACGGTCGACGTCCAACTTTTTGACATGGCCTTCTCAATTTTGCAGGACGTATCAAAAGTTCACCGAGCCAGAAAAAAACCCACTTCCTCGTCCACGGTAAACGGCCGTTAAACACACACGATTGATACCCGGGGCCGGATAAATTATCCGAGACGTTCTCCGGGTTACCTGTCACATGTGGTTGACAAGATGCGGTCGCAAGACGTCAGAAACAGGCCAATTGGACGTCCGCGAGGGGTGCACATCTGCGGGAAAATGACGGTGAATCTCGCAATCAACCCTGTTACTTAAATGCTCGATTTATCTCGCCTAATTGCGGAAATAATTAATATGCATTTGTTAAAACCACAGTTATTACGTGTAGATTAAATTAATATAAGTACCTTTACTTACATTATAAATACACTGGATTTAGGGCTAAACCCTCGGAAGTGAGTTTATCCGACACCACATAACGGACCAAAATGGCACAAATTTATTTAGCCTCTTATTTACATACTATTCCAAATTTTTTCTTTCTATAAAGAGATTTATTATTCCTAACATCTTAGAATCCATACTGATTAGTTTGATGAGCAAGTATCGGCCGGTTGAATCGTTCAATATTTTTACATGAACCAGATTGCAATATTTCGGGAGTTTGTCTATATGTCAAACAGGTCTATATTGTCCTTAGTTTGATTCTTAATTAAATCTGAGATATTTCACTTTTCAGGTTACTTCAATCTTTTACAACTTTATCCCATAAAGACCAGCGTTCCACATAAAATATTAATCCTACTGAAAATTCGATTACACTACTTCAAAGAGCACATGCCTTATAAGGTTCATCAACTTTTACGAGTTTACAAAGTTCTTGTCTTAAGCAAGACTTCTTGGTTCTATGAGTACTGAAAGATATGGAACTTGCAGAAAGGTTGCTCTTACTAATGAGTTGTAAACACATATATTTAATTTGTCAAATGTCAGTTATCAACAATGTAAAAGTAACATTTAATTGCTAAAAATTTAATTTGTCGGATACACACGGTTCAAAAAATAATTAGTCTAATTCTATTAAAAAAATGAAAGTAATACAAATTAAAGAAAACAGACTATAGTACAAAATGGAACATAAAAAAGCTTCTACAAAATCCAAAAACAGAATTCAAATTTGCCATCGTTTCTTGACATATTTTACTACTGTCTTTTGCAATGTTTTTGCTTACGGATAAATTTAATTTTTTAAAATTATTTTTATTACAATCTGCAATTTTTGATTACAATATATAATTTGATGAACATAGGTATATACAGCTATTTACATTGAAGGGAGCAAATAATGAATATTATTCCCCTACTTCACTTCACTGCCTACTCCTCGGAAAGGAGGTCGCGGTGCCATTTCTCTTGAGACGCCTTATGAGGTTGTAGGGTTGGTTTCTTTTGGACAAGGCTTGGACGAGACTATTGGCGAGATAGGAGAGATTATTATAAAATTTGATAAATTTCTGGGGATATTTCGGATAAATGGAATTTTAAGGTCGTTCTGGAGAGTAGTATAGGAGACATAATGCGGAAAATGTGTAATTGATCTGAGAACATTAGACAGAAAGGATTGAAGACGTTGAATATTGGGAGGTTTAGTGTATCCCCATAGTTCTAAACCGTAGGCCCAAATCGGTTGTAGTAGTGTTTTGTAAATTGCAAGTTTGTTTTTCGGCGATAGCTTAGATTGTCATATAAGTTTGTAGAGTAGACCTTACCGTCTGTTTAAGTTTTGCCGTTTCATTCCATGTTAAGCGTGAGTTTAGGTAGGTAGGTGACATACGCAGTCGTATTTGGGGGATAGGAGCGTTGTTGTTGTATACTGGGAGAGGAAATTTGCTTCGGAATGTAAATGTGATATGGGCGCACATGCTTGTGATATGTCCGAGCAGATCTTTCGAACCAATAAGGAGGATTGTACAGCTGTGTCATCGGCAAAAGATGCAAGAAGGTGGTAGTTTAATGGGAACATCTGCAGTATAAAATATATAGATGACTGATGCGAGCACACTGCGCTGGGTACTCCCGCGGCAATAGAGCAGTATTCAGAGTAATCTGACCCTTGCCAAACTCGAAAGAACCGCTCAGTGAGATAAGAGCGGAGGATTAAGTAGAGGGTATTTGCAAGAACAGGCTTTAATTTGCACAGGTGCCCCTGTGCCTCAGTCAGACGATTTTATTACACTAAAAAAGCTTCCTATACAATATTCTTTACGCTCAAGAGAGGAGGATATACGGTCTACAACGCGAAAAACTTCCTGGACTGTGGAAGCCAAACTGATGATCAGGGAGAAGGTTAGAGGAGTTTAATTTTAGTCACAGACTTTTAACGAGAATTCTTTCTCAAATACTTTGGTCACGGTAGGACATAAGCTAAGACTTTATAAACTAGCCTGTCGGTTAAAAAAATCTTATGTCGTTTTCGATACTCTTTTTATTGGTGTAATAACATTTACAGAAGGATCAACATTTTATGAGATACAGAGTAGTTTATGGAATAAAGTCGGTAAAGGTTGAAATAACCTGAAAAGTGAAATATCTCGAATACGACACGAGGGACTTTATGGAATAATGTTGTGAAAGGTTGAAATAACCTGAAAAGTGAAATATCTCGAATATATTTGAGCATCAGACTTTGGACCATAGGGACTTGGTATACCGATTTGACATGTACGCCTCATGAAGTATTGAAATTTGTTCATGGGACTCCACTGTACGATGAATTTAATTAGACTTGCTTATCGATTTTTAATGCTATAACCCAATATAATGAGCGATGTCATAACCAATTCACCGCCAAATAAATACTCATTAGCAATATCGATTTGATATGTCACATCTTTAGAATAAAGTAACCTTTGTTGATATATTCCCTGTTCTAGCTTAAATAAGTAATTTTCTAACAACAAATATCTCCATTTTAACCATAAGTTCTGAGTTTATAACCGGACGAAATTTAGATTAAACTTAGTCGGATCAAGTAACTTTATAACACTAATTAGTTTAAATTGATTGTTGGCAGTTGTGCTATATTGTCGCGATTGAAACGTCAGGGTTTTTTGATTAATTAGCACAGCCTTATTAACAGATTAGTCCATCTTTTACTAAAAGGGAAAGAATTCCTTATCGCAAGGCAATTGTCGATAGTAATTGACATATTTTATGGAAGTTGAATGGGCAGATGTTAGTTAACAACAGGTCTTGCAAGTTCACCTGCTTTTAATTAGTTGTCGTAAAAACAGGCGATTTTTCATACGGCTGGCTAATCGTTAACTTTAACACATCGCAAGTAACAAATTGTATAATAAGTGTACACCAATGTTTCTTGGATAGCCAGGAACTTCATCAACTCTCTTGACCTAGTATATAAATTCTGCAATTAAAGGTTTCACATGGAGCATGATAAGAACAAATAGAGTAATATTTTAATAATTTGAATAGTTTTAATATACTACAAAGGGGAAGAAGAAATCAAGAGAAAATCTAGTAAAATAAATTAAATTAAATAGTATATTGATCTTAAAACTGGATCAGGTATATTCGGTGGAAGCCTAAAATATGACCATTACATTCATTATAGAAGTACAACTTGGTCTTTTAAGAAATACATGCTATCAATGCTTGTGACATAGAACATCTTAAAAAAGTTTGCACTGACAAAAAAATCCTCAAAAGACAGACAGCCAAGGATTTTATATCTCAGAATGGGGCAGAAAAGGACGAACTCTAAAGTTGCCAGAAGTCAAGGGACTAAAATTACTCGCTCGTAAAAATACATATCGATAAGAAAAGATGAATATATCCAAAACCACAACCTAACAGCATCTTGAATGCCAAGGCCCAAAAGAGTTTTGGGTGATAAGCAAACAGACAAACCTGCCACAAGAGGATCTGCAAGAACAATGTCCAGAATTTACAATTGGGATAACAATATCAAACATAGATTTCTCTTCTCAGAACGGGTCCTCTAAAAGCAAAAAGAGATAAGGACGAACTCTAGACGTGGCATACAGCAAACCCGTGATTAAGACCCTAGTCAAACTAGCACACAGATTCCTATAGTTAGACAGAGTTAAACTCACGGGATTGATAGGGCTACAGTCACTGGCATCTGAGAACACACCTGCAGCATATGTACATTCATTAAATCTCATTTGTTGGTTATGTAATGTGGAGGAAGAAACTCAAACGCGAAGATAATATATAATACTGGATATAATCAATGCTACCATGAAGACCCGGGAAAGAGAACTGTATAAATGACCCACTGCTTCTTAAAATAAAGATCGAGTCAATAGAACTGAACTAGTACAAGGAAAGCATGGACATTAATACCACTGTTAGCCATATGAAAACTAATTGTGAATTTAAGAGCAACAATTAGGGGAAGGGTTTAATGATTGATAAAATCTCTTCCTTGTTTCTTCTAATCGGGAAGATTGCGAGTGAAAAATAACTATCTTACCCGAAGCCCCAGAAGAGAATCTGTAAACGTCAAAAAATAAATCTCACTGAATTGATTGAAGACTTAAAGTAGCAATTCATACCCGTGGATGGACGGGTCCGTGACGGAACGTAGAGCATCCAATGGACCTGACGATTTAGATAGGCGGTGTGATAGGCGGGTGAGTCACCGAGCAATATTAAATCCGAACTTTTATTTGTAAATAGGGCTTGAAAACATTCTATATATTTGTATTTATTAGCGTGAAGATGCGAAGGCATTGAGGTTATGAACACCGTGCCGGCTTACCTATAGTTTTGTAAATAATGCAGTGTGTAAACGCAGTCATTTGTATAAAATTGAATTAGGACCATAAGCCAAGTATAGAAGAGTTTGGAAGAGTATAAATAACAACAGCTATACCAGTAGGTAAAAAACGCGAGATGGGAAATATGTGAGGAACTGGTAATAACCTTAGCGGTTAGTCAGAAATAAAATTCTTCAAAATCATTTTTTTGAAAAAGAATTTCAGCCGGTGTTTTAGCCCGTTTCTATCTTAAGTCAGGTCGATCAATTTTAATGATATAATTTGTATGAAAATACCAGTTAATTGCTTTAATGTTACAACGTCCCATTTTTCGTTATCGCTCGGCTAAAGGAGGATTTGCCCAGAGATAAAACAAAATATGGGATTAATTGTCAAAATTATTACATTACACTTAAGGAACATGCGAGGCAATTATGTTCTTAAAATATGTAAATTGACCAAAATGTAGCCTTAAGAAAAAAAATCAGATTTTCTCATAACCCGCTTCTAGAAAATGCTAAAAACTAGTTTTTCATTGCACAATATTTATTATAAATTATATACTTAATCATTAATTTATTAAATCCTATAAGTCAAAGTGCTTTTTTCATGTCAAATAAGAAATCCAGAACAAATTTACAGGCTAGTTTAAGCTGAAGTGCGTATCTCGTTAATTTATCGTAAGTGCTATTTTACACGCTGATTATACTTAAGAATGTGAGAAACGTTATCTTCGCCGAGGAATTATTGTTACAAGAACGTGTAATGTGCAACACATACGCGATTTTTCATTCCGACTATTTATTAAAGGCGGTCTTTTTAGCTAGGTAGGAAATTAGCCACTACATGCAACTATTACAAAGTAGTTCTTTTTTTCTCAAAAATAAAAAAGTTGTGATAACATTTCGTGTTAACAACGTGTCTATGAGTGATTAATGTAACTGGGCACTAAATTTTTAAATGATGCTTTCCTGTCACTTTAACCCTTAAATTCTATTTATCTGTTTTGATACTGGTATCTTCACCATCATCATTGCTTTGTTGTATATATATTTTTGAATGTATATGTGACCTCTTATCATCAGAATCTTTTAGATCATTGTGGCCTATTCTTATTCGCGTTGGTTTGTTTTACGTCTTGACAATGGGTTATTACTAATATGAAATTGATTGTTGATGTCGTGATATTCCGTGATCATATTTCTCATATTGTTTATTATGATTTATGAGTTGGAGTTTTACTGTTGATATAATTTTTGAAAATTATTACCTCTTGTCAATTAAGAAATGAAGTAGAGGAGAGTTTGAAATAATAAAGGTCAGCGGCGATGTTTGAATCGTTTAGATGAGAAATATCAAATTAAGCGTAGGCGAGCATGCATGCGTTTGTGTGTGTATGTGTGTCTGTCACGCAGATCCTAATGGTCTCGCCGTCCGTTAGGGCTAACGACTTGTCACCGGCCGCCCCCGGGCCGAAGAACAGTGGAAGACAGGAGCAGGGAAATTGTAAACTAACACTTTTTAACAATTCTCTTCCCGGTCAATTACCACCGGGTAAGACTAGGAGGTCGTCTTTTAAATTGTCTCGATGAGCTTTTAAAGACGGTCTAAATAATTTTACTTTTAGAAAGCCACCCCCTTCTAAATACGCATTTATGCTTAAGGGACGAATCACTTTCAAACAAATGGGATAAAAAATAAATATAAAATTTCGTCCTTTGTTATAGTAGAAATAATTGGACTAAATATCTTCAAATATTGGCCGATTAGTTATGGAGATAATGAAGAAAAAATGCTTTGGAGTTATCCAAAATAATAAACATTTCACTTCTGTACCTGGTGTGTGTATGGAAGCTTTGACAATCTTCAGGAAAATCTATATCTATGTGACTATAAAAAGTAGCGTGATTCAGCGGGTCCTTACCATTTTAAGACTTTATTTAAGACCTTACCACCGTGGTTTTAGTTTGTAAGCAATCCCAGGACAATTAACAGTGAGTGCAAACATTGAAAACACCTCATCGAAACAGAGCGATGATCCTGATCAGTGTTTGATTTACTCTCTGCTACAACTTGTTGCTGTTGCATGTCCGATACCTGTAATAGATTATTATTGTATTAATGACGGCCGTCCGGTAAGTGAGCCGCGCATGCAAGCAGAGACACGCGGATCCACGGCCGTCAAATATTTAAACTCTTTTTGCATTCGTAATCAGGGCCGGGACTAAGAAATTTATTTATTCAATCGTCACCCTTTACCCCCGATAATTACTGATTTCTTTAAGGGTGATAGCCTAGGAGGATGAATTTTTTACCCCTTTCCCCTCACACCTAGACAACTTGTTCAATAAAGGAAAACTTTTTTTTTTAATCGTTCTGTTCAATTCGAATAAAATCGTTTTTTGCGTCCCACGAAGCATCTGGATAAAATTTAAACTGACCATGACTATCTGCCTGACTCATTTGTGAAAGACTTCCATTGTTCGCTTACTATTTTAAGTGGTGTATTGGACCTAGAAGGTAGGCCTAACATTGCGAGGTAAAACGAAAAATATAATCATTACTGAAAATAATATAGAAATCATATTCCACTAAGTTATTTTTCTAGCCACCTTAAGAATATACGGATCTTTATATGTATACCCATAATAATGTAATTTCTAATTATTAGGAGGTTTAGGAGTCATCTAGGTTTTAGCCAGAAATAGTCAAACGGTTGAAATTTTGTTTTCACACTTGAAGACTAACAGAAACAAATTAACTAATTTGCTAATTAGAGCTAGTTCTAGCTCTTGAATAATGTGGTGTTTATTATTAACTTACTTTTCTTCTGTCTTTTACGGATTTGTTGTACCGCAGAGATATCAAGTACTGAGACTAGCTTTACTTCAGTTCTTTATTTGTTAACTAATGTCTATCCGTAAAACAACCTTGTGACCTACTATATGACATTAAAACTGAAATAAAATACATTATTTTACGGATTGTTTTACAGACGGTTATTCACGTACTTTCTTATGTTTAGAAATTCAATTTGTAACTTCTACTGTTGATAGAAAACTATTTTATGATCTCTATCTTGAGATTCAGTCCAAGGTCCCATTAAATTTCCTCATATCAAAAAATGATAATTCTTACATATAAACCCTATGGTCTTTAATAGTTAATAATTGCAACTACAAAACAAAATTCTGGTTTAGAGATGCTTAGGGATTCAGTTTTATTTCGTTTAACTTCGCGATTAGTCCTGGGGTCTACTTTATTTTATTATTTTTAAAAATTAAAAAAAATTATTACGAAGTAGTATAAATTATTGGTAACATTTTTTTGTGGAATCTTGGCTCTAAAACGTGAGTAAAGTTGAGTTGTAGTATACCCTTTCTAGCGTTAAGGATATCGAATCTGGTGTACCCCAACGTTCAGTCTTGGGACCTGCTCTATTTTCGTTACGCGTCAATAACAAAACATCTTAAAACGCAAAACGCTCTGTGGAGCGTTATTAAAATTTAATTTTGCTGCAGCCCAATAGAGGACTTCACTAATGTTGCTTCTGGTGTGCCCGAACGCTCACCCTAGAACTCACTTTATTTACAATAACTACATTAAAAATAAAATATAACTTTTCCCTCTGGTTCATATTTCATACATTCAGGTACTTTCTCATATTAAGAAATTCTGTTGTACTGCGGATAAAGGAATGAACGATGTACGATATCTCAAGATTCAGGCCTGAGATCCTCTCCATTTTCTCTATACAATTGATAATAGTTAATACAGTTAATATATATCCTAAGTTCTTAACTAAGAAACAATGTTGGTTTACTCAAGCAAGAATTATTTTAGTATTCTCCTCGATTCAGTTTTGGAACCTACTTTATCTCGTTAAATCTGTCAATTTTTTTTCAAAATAGTTTTATTGTGTTATTTACGCTTAGAAACTACTCTATTTACGCATTAAAAACTTAATAAAATACATAATCTTTACTGATTGATCTAAACAATGTACTTTCTGGTGTTTAGAAAATGAATTTGTAACTTAATGGTTCTATTAGGGGAATGGGAAGTGTATTTCAAGGATCGGTTATGGGACCCATTCTACTTTTTTTAATAAATCAATAACAGGAGAGTTAATACCTAAGAAACTCTATCGGTTTTTCGTTTGAATTTCAAAACGTTTACTAAATTAAAAATCATTTTCGTGTCATGCAAGGTTCAGTCCGCTCTGTTTTACTTTTCCCTCAAAGTTAATGCAAATATACATTTTTTACAAATTGATAGAGAGATTTTTTAATAAAAAGGTCGAGTACAGCCACAGGTTAAATATAAAATTGATAAATACGTTTTAGATAGGTTGATTCTGATGTATACAATGGTGGTTCAGCTGGATAAAGTTTCAACTGTTAATTTTCTATGGCAGAGTTCAAGATTCAAGATTTTGATAAATCTAATAATAAGCTTCCTAAATTCAGGAATATTGCATATGGTGTTGTAGCCCAAGTATCAATCATAGGACCTAGTCTATTTAAAGTAATGTTATTTTATTCAGGTATTCCGGTGAAACTCAAGGGACTGTACTTGTACCCACTATATTCGACATTTACAATAAGAAACTACTACTTTTGATTCTTATTTAAAAATATTGAATCCAGTGTGCCAAATGGTTTAGTTTTCGGATCAACTTTATTTAAATTATGTTGATAGATTTAAAAACATCTTTCTAATTTGTTATATCGTTATCGAACTAATATTGTTTTTGTTATTACTATAATTATTATTGTTTATTTCTTATAGGTAAAGGAAATGATATTTTTAATGAAACTAATGGGTTTGAATTAATCACAGTTGTGTTTTTGGTTGATAAAACCGAGAATATTTTTATATAATTTATCTTTTTGGGACCAGCCCGATCGTAATTAATATTTAGTTTTTTAAAATCCTCCGTCAAGAATACAAATAAATAAATTATATGAATATCTTTTATTTTAATAACCCCGTTATCTCGTTGCTACGTTTAAGAATTTCTTAAGTGAATCCTTTGCTAATAAATTATATTGACTCCCAATTTTGTAAAACGGTATTAATTTTTTTGATTTTTTATTTACGTTTCTCACCCCTGGTTTATTTCTTTTTTATCAATATTAAAAATTTATATTTTAATTAGCCAAAGATAATTAATGTGGGATTATCTACGATTAGGGACGCCGGGGCAGGGCTTGTTAACTCAATGGCATATTTGTAAGGGCCAAACTCATAAATCTTCCTGCCGGTTTGCCACTCGAAAAACCAACCGGCATAAATAACATGGTCTAGTGGGCATCGGGCAGCTCTCGTCTGCTCGTTCCTCGGCCGATTCGAACCATATAAAAATGAGTCGATTAATCACGATCTCCTACCACAGTTTGCAATTTAATTCGTCTTAAAAAAAGAAAACCCCGGGAAAAACAAGGGAAAAATGACTTTAATTTAAATCATCAATGACAACTTGAACATTTTTCATTCTGAGAACATGATCTGGATCGGCCCGTGAGTTTTATCTTCTCAGGCTTACTAAATCTTCCTAGACTGCCGGATGGTAAATGGAGATTATTACTTACAGTGTGTTTTCTCTCCTCTTGGAATTAACATTCTTTAATAGTTTTTTTGTTTGATCAAAATCGGGGAATGCACATCAGGCTATATCATTGTATAATTGTTTTGAATTTTAGCGTAATTAAAAATAATTATTGATTCAAGTACTACTATTTTGACAGAAATGATAAATGATGGAGTGAGTGTGGTGTTCAATCCTTTTTAAAAAGATAGTTCCTACTCACAGTAAGTTGTTTTGCAACGATCTGGATTTCGAGCCTTTTAGCTCATCATCAGGTTGAAGGACTTCTAAAACCANAGTCCTTCAACCTGATGATGAGCTAAAAGGCTCGAAATCCGGATCGTTGCAAAACAACTTACTGTGAGTAGGAACTATCTTTTTAAAAAGGACTACTATTTTGACATTCTAGCGTAATCTACCGTTCCACTATTCGGCACATTTCGGATGTAAAAGAGTGATTTGTTGTAATTAATCTATTCTCTTACAACCGTCAATTAATACTATTCGATAGCAATTTTACAGAATTAAATAGACATGAAACTGTCACACATTTAGCTGAAGTAGTATTATCATGTAAAGTAACACCAGACCAGGGGAGGGTAAGGAGCTAACTTTTTGTTGATACTGGGTCGAAAAATTGGCTTTAAGGTCAATAAAAACAAAAACTATTTTATGTAATTTAAATTCAAATTGCTGTAATTTCCACGGCTTATTAATTTAGATAATTTGTAGGAAAAGGTATACGAATGTTTTCTTTAGTCTTTACATTTGGACCGCATTGGCCCATTCTCGGCAGCCTCTATGTGTCACCCCTCAATCTTAGTACCACAGACGATTTTAAATATTTATAATTATTTATAATTTTATCGTGAGATGTAGCCTACGGGGTAATGGACCTGTATGACGATCCTTACCGAACGGATCTGTCAGACGCGTTTCGGCATATCACCATATCGCCATCTTTAGTGTGACACATATGCCGAAACGCGTTTTACAGACCAATCCAGCGAGGGTAGGCAGAACAAGGTGATTGATTTTTTCTACTTCTTTCTACTTTCATAACCAAATATCGTTATTTACATTTATTTTCTAATATGGTTTTTGCCTTTGCTGTGCACGGGATCACATACATATATAAAAAGCTTAAAAAAACTAAAAGTCGCTTCCAATAAAGTCGGTTTTACAGAATTTTGTTATTTTGCAAAAATCCTTTAAAATTCTTTTTAAGCACCCTTTAAAACCCTAAATATGAATTTTCAATGCAATAAATACTGAGCTGCATTAGCCAGGGGTAATTATTTTTTGCGTTGTTCGATGCTTCACTTAAAAATTCACAACTAGGTGAATCTTATCCAACGTTAAAATTTCTTGAAATGCTGAACCTTGCTTCCTTGAGTTCATCTCAACATAAAAAAATAATAATTATATTTCAAGTTATAATTTTTTCCGATGGCTAAGTTTGTGATTTTCATGTAGTTTATGACGTTCTAAAGTATTGTATAGTTTTCTGTTGATCAGTGGTATCTTTAACACGTTATCACTATTTTTGATATTTTCGAAAAAATCGGAAGCATTTCGATATATAAAGTGTTATAAAAACCAAGACACATCAGTAAAATATGACACAAAAAAATTATAAAAACAATTCAGGCTTGTTTTCAGCACCCTTTCAAACCCTTAAATACGATTTTTTATAGCAAACCAAAAATAGTTATTTTTGGGACTTTATCTGCAATTTTTCCCTCCAATGTGTACCACTAGAAAAATTCATGACTCTTCCGGATTTAATCCAATTTCAATTTTATTATAACTGTTTGACATCAATAACCTGATCGTCCCTGGGTCCCTGGGCATTCGGGGCATAATCCATAGAAACAATGAGAAAAGGGACTAGTTGGCCCCCAAAAAAATCCAATCTGCATTCTGTAGGCCTCTACGACTAGGTATATANAACTTGCTTATTCATTTGTAGTGTGAATTAGTTATGAATATTTCAGCTCTTTTTTTAATCTGTAGTTGTTTAACCAGATTGTTTGAGAGTAAAAAATAAATAAATGGTCTTCATTAAAATTGATTTGATTTTGAAAAGTATAAACTGATTTTTTTGAAATCTGTGTTTTGTTGTTTTATCATTTCAGTAGGATCTCATTTTTTTCATTGACTTATCGGGCTAACTGAGAGGGTCGTATACCAATTATTATCCCAGGTTTCTCGGGCCGTTGAAATTTTCGATAGCGAGGCACGTCAAAAGGCAGAATCATGACTTAATTATCCACAGATGACAGATTTTATAAGTTATGGAGGCCCCAGTTAGTCGGGGGTCCGGTTCAATTACCGTCGACGGCCGTTACCTCTGGCCGTTACCGGCGGACGTCACCGGGCGCAATATTTATAGAAACGGCCCTGTTCACCGTGTACGCGAGGCGTGAGAAAGATCGCGTGTCCTCCACAATTAAACGGTCTCTTTGTATTTGTACATTCGGGAGGGTATTAATGCCTTGGATGACAAGCTACCGTCCGCCGGCTTACACCTCGTCTCGGCATCGATCCGGGGCCCTTTTCTAAACAGATCACGGCCAAATATTGTCATAAGAAATAAACTGATATGTTGACGCCAGCGTTTCGATGGCGTATGCCGTTTATAAAGGTGCAGTCACGATTTAACAAACAAACCTTCACGAAGTTACACATTTCAAACGATAAACTGCGTAACAACGTTCAAAATGTTCCTGAACCAACTATTATCGCAGCAATTCTGATGACAGCAAAATTGTTGCTTACTGGTAGCGTAGTAGTACTGCGTCTGTTGTCTATCCTTCAATATGGCGGATGATATCCTGGTTTCATTTTTGACTCAACTTTAAGACGTCATAGGAATTTCTCCCTTTATCACATAAACTTTTTTGCTAACATATTTCCTGTTTTTCGTTTATTTCATGAAATACAAGGGTCGCCCAAGGGGAATGGTATTAAGATTTGTATAGCCAAAGAACGGTTTTCCCTTGCCTTTTTCCAGCTGTTGCAAGGCATTTGCTTTGCATATTTTCTGTTTTCTCTGACTCTTCTAGACAATAATCTACATTGGTATCTGACTATTAGGTGGTGATAGTTAACCAAAAGTTACAGACTTAAGTCTCTAACAAAATAACCGAGGATGGATAGCCAAGGGCATCATGAAATCTCTAAAATATTGAACCAACTACATCATAAGTACAAGACTCAGACTCTGGGATCGGATAAAATACAAGAAATTCTTCAAGATATGTAGAAGGGCCAATAAGGTCAACAAGAAGGTGCACGTATCAAGAATCAACTATAGTAACAATCCCTGTTAAGAATCGTGGAAAATGAGAAATGAAGAGGTTTAAACGTAATAATAAAATCATTGGGAACTTAAATATAATAATGAAATAGTTATTAATTATCGTATGATTCCGGGCACATTCTTGGATCGGATTTTGAAATTGCCTAGCAAGAACAAGGATTCTGATTGTCCTCATCCCACGATGCCTACTAATGAAAGTAACATCCAAAGTTATCTCTACTTTGTTAACTCTTAGCAATAAAGCGTTCTCTAGTTATGATGAAACACGTGGACTTGTCCTTGCAAACTGTACTTATTACATTGGACCTCCCCTTCTTGATATATTCAGCATCTAGTTAAATACTGGAGATTTCCCCTGACTGTTGAAACTAAGCCGTTCTTCCTCTACACAAATCAGGAGACGTGAATGATACAACCAATTAAGTGCCGAATTCTATTTCTAGCTTCGCCAAATTCTTCGGGGTTTTTACGAGAGGTTGACTTCCTTTTTGGTACATCAAACTGATCAAAAATGAATAGGGAGATTGTCAATTTTGTAGTATTTACTTTCCCTAGCATTTTTCGTATAAATTGCATTAAAATTTATAAGAAATTATTATGTTTTTTACTGAGGGAAAATTTAATTTAGGGATTTTGCAAAATAACGAAATAAAAGGTTTTAACTCCAAGGTTTTATTTATTGGACACATAACTTTTTTTAAAAATAATACCGTGTAGAGGGGCATCGGTGGCCGCAACGGTTTAGACGTTAACACGGTGCTCATAACTGTAAGGCAAAAATCCTGGGTTCGAATCCAGCGGCCCTGCATTCGAACCCGCCATACTTACAAGTGGGCTTTTTTTCAAAAACACCGGCACCCTGAGGGTTTATATGACCTCTGCTGTTGCAAACCCTCGTAAAAAAAAGATAAAAAATAAAATACCGTGTATAATGCCCTCTGTGAGCTAAAACCTCTGAGCACTTCTTAGGCATAATAAGGGTGTTACTAATTTCGTAAAGAATTTCACTCCATAGATGTTGCAACGCTGAACTCAGTTGTTGCAGGTCAGTAATAATTGTAAAACCTTCTCTGCAACGCATCCCACGTGTGCTCAATGGGATTGAGGACTGGAGACAATGGGGGAAAGGGCAGATGGTAAATTCCCAGGTTTGATTGATTTTGAATTCCCATTGATGAAAAACTCTGTCCTATGAGGTCTGGCTGTCATCCAGAAATCGAAAATCCTTGCCAATGAGATCCCAGATTTGAGAGATGTATCCCTCGATAATTTCTTGGACATAACGGACTGCGTTGAGGTTGCCTTCATCAGTATGGAGTCCAGTTCGTTCCTCCAAACTGCACTGAAGGGAGCACGAACTGGGGCAATGTATGCACCTCCTGTTCTTGGTAGTCTCTTTGGCGCTTGCTATCACTAGACAGAATCGAGACTCATCAGTAAATATAACAGCATTCCAATTGGTGTTCTCTTCTAGGCGCTCCCTGCACCATATTCTGTTGAGTTTCTGGTGGCGGGCGGTTGCTGCACGACTTATCAAAGGGGCCGAAACAATGTGAGGCCAACTTCCCACAAACGAATTCGAATCATTTGTGTTGATAAAGGCGGTACCAAAACATCTTGTACTTCATTTAGGATCTTGGGGGCACTATGGAAAGGTTCTGTCTTGCAGCAATGACAATATTTCTTTCCTTCCTTAGCGCCGTAATGCGCTGAGATCCACTACCTACTGGCACGTCGAGTCTCTTAGAATCGGGCTAAAGCCCGGGAGACCATGCGCAGGGAAACGCCAACGGCCTCTGCGATATCCACTTCCAACCGATATATCGGTTAATTTCATTAAAATTAATAGAATAAGAATAAATTACAAATATCAATATTCATTTTTGAGCGGTTTAAGTGAGATCAAAGTAGGATCGAATCCAATACAATACAGATAATCTTGTTACTTATCTTTACAACACGACTGCAGACTTAACGTAACACATGGTCGAACAATCAACTGTAGCGTGAATACTCAATATTGTCCATGTCACGAGTCGTTTTGTAGAACGATGAAACATTCTGGCCGCGTTTTTCGTCTAAATGTTTTGAACGTTTTCCCGAGGCGTTTACCTCTAATTAAAATCTGCAATCAATATCCATCTGTACAAGCCCGACGGTGGGGCGCGATACGATGACAGGAGGCTTGGGGTCAAAATTTATAATCATTGTCGGATCGCATGGCCCTCCATTAATGCCGCATTGCTTCTCCTACGGAACAAACGGAGGCCTTCACCCTATTTTTCTCACGCCTTTACTGTTTAGTCAATATTTCCCTGTGGGCAACTGGTTTTTATTTGCAAATATTTGTTTATTCTTGAGAAGAATCTGACCACGTAGTACTGACTTACAGCCTAAGATTCCCTATTGTCAAATTTAAATTCTTTCCCCAATTATTTTGTAATTTTTAACAACTCCCGAAAATAAACAATAAACAAGCTGTACAGCAGGGTATTTATTTTTTTCAGGCTGTGTCAATTATATTTAAATTTGATACCATTAAAATTGAGAAAATAAGAATTAAACAAAATCTTCTCAAACCTTTATTGCATTTTTCTTACTAAAAAAAATAGTTTAGCTTAGTTTGGTATATCATGTATTGTATAGTTCATGTATGCAACGGCCGGCTGCCAAATACAAAAAACAAAGTTAACAATAAAAAAATCAAACAATCAAAAAATATATTTTTCTTTCCAATTTTTGCCATTCAATTCATCACAAAAATGCCTCCAATTTCTTTTTCCGCAAATCACAAAATTGGTGTTAAATTTTGATCGGCTACATCGATTTATCTAGGCCTTATAGGAATTTAGAACCCTCCAAACTATACATAACAAATGTGACCTAAAAATTAGAACCGGAGTAAAAAAAAAGAAACATTTCAGGAGTTTTTCTTGATTTCATTTTTGATTTGATTTCATCTAAACATTAGCTAACAGAAGAGAAGCCCGTTTTCCAAGGATAACACCGTTTAATTTGCTTAAAATCCAGAAGATTTATGAATTTTTCAGGGGAAATCGACGAGAAAAAACACTAAAAGCCAAAAAATTTATATTTTTTGATTGCGATGGAAATCCTGTTTTTTATAGGTATTTAAAACCAATCGGAATTAATTTTTACAAAAATATCTTTTATTAACTAACGCTGAGTATATTTAACACACATATTTAAAAAAATATTTCTAGAAAAAATATTATTAGCAATTTAAGTACACGACTCTTCGAAAGGGTATACACAAATACCAAGTGTAGTATCAAGATGTGGAGCATGTATGTGCATGATGTACGGTGTATGAAAATCCAAAAATAATATGCCTAATTTAGACCATGATATGAAACTCTAGATACGAACGATTGCACATTACTGATCTAGAGATGGCATTGAGAATTTTCAGTTTGCCAATTGAAGGAATTAAATTCTTTAAAGAAGGCAGTAAAGGTCAATTTATCAATTTTCAGACTTGTCTAGATTGACTTTTAAGCTTCAGATATTACAATAAGCTTCTAATTTTGAGATGTTTAGCTGAAAATGAACAGGTTGATTCCGCCAGAATGACACCCTTAACAATTTATCATTTATACAGCGTGGTCAGCTCGTCGTGTTGAGAAAAAAATTGATGACAGTACATCTAAAATGGCAAAGAATGCCGTAAAGCTCATGGTTTTATCTCAATCCGTTCAAAAGTAACGAATTTTTTTGTATTTTTGTTTAAGAACAACCGGAATTTTCTCCTACCGTAACTTTTACCGACTTTGACCCCGGTTTAAAGCACGTGTTTTAAAATTTCCTTTTAGAATAGTACATTTTTGTTCTAAAAATTGTCAGTCTACATACAAAATAACCGCACAAACATAATGAAATGGTAAGTTTGACTTCTTTAAACCGGACTTACATTTACTCCTTTACGTTACATTTTTAGAAATGTCAAACTATCTAAAAACTTCAACATTTTATAACCTTAACAACGGTCTATTCGAAACCTCGATTATTTTGATTTTTTGATGGCAGTTGCAGTTGGAAGTTGGGAAAACTTGGTCCGAGACGAATCGTGGGAATTAAATGCTTGGCCCAAGAGTTGATTCGGTACTAAATCTAAAAATGGAGTCAAAAGTTGGGAAAGTTACATTAAAGAGGAGAAAATTCCGGTTTTAGGTAAAGAAATGAGTTTTTCTTAAACAAAAAAATCGTAACCTTTGTACGGATTGAGATAAAACCATGAGCTTTACGGCATTCTTTACCACTTTAGATGTACTGTAACCAATTTTTTTTAACACGACGACCTGATCGCCCTATATATAGAGAGAATAGGAGAGGGCTCCGTAGGTATCTCCGACGAACCCCCCCCCAGTATTTACTACGAAAAACTGAGAATTGCCTTCTTTACATCATATATTGGATCATGAGAGTTGAGTTGGTTGATCAGTTTTGGTTTATTTGTAAATTTATTTCGTACGTTTTTGTGAGCAACGTAGGGTCTGCATGATAATGCTTTTCTTTATTAATGAAAATTATAACGTTCTGTGATTTCAAATTAATATTTTACGCTTGTCCACATATTCTTGCAGTTTTTCGTTTGTATTTCCTGATTAATATTATATATGCCTGTACTAATTGGGGCCTGCGTATTATTTTTATAAAAGAGGCTTTAAATTATCTTAACTTTGTAACAGAGGAATGTATTTGTACTTCCTTTTTCATTTTATATAATTTAATAAATATAATAGTTGTTATAATGTTTATAATCTATTCTTTGTTTATTATGTTGTCTGATCTTCTTATTAAAAAAAAAATGTTGTAGTAGATGCTAGTTTGTTCTCCCCTCGTAGACATCTATAATAATTTCATGTAGAATCATGAAAAATGAAGAATTTTATTTATATAAATTAGGATTATGTAACTCAGATTCTATTTCTCAATATTAGAGTACAAATTAGAATTATATTTTGTACTCTAATTTCGTGGTCCGCTTGACCAATTAATATATTACAATTAATTAAGGTTTTTAGTTGAGATAAAAATTCGAATCCCGCTCGTGCCATTGACTTTTTTATCCCAACTAAAAACCTTAATTAATTGTAATATATTAATTGGTCAAGCGGACCACGAAATTAGAGAACAAAATATAATTCTAATTTGTACTCTAATATTGAGAAATAGAATCTGAGTTATATATTTTGTTTTGTTTCTTAATATTTTATTTATATTATTTCAATTTCTGTTATTTTTCTTGCATGATATAATGCGAAATTTATATATACTTTTAGAATAATTTTTATCTGCTATATATTTTTCATGGTTTATGTTGGTTTTAGAGGTCTAAATTCGGGAAAAACTTTTGTTCTTTCCATATTCTATCGTTAAAGATATAACAACATAACAAACATACATAAGTATTTGTTTTGCCTCTACGACTACTAATTGTAGCCAACTTTACTTTTGAATAAGTTTAATTGAGAATATTAATTTTTCCCTTTATTTGATTTTGAAAAGGGAAATTATTTTTTTAAAGACATAATTTTTTTCAATCCCACAGAATTACACGGTCTTCAGTTTTCATAGCTTTCCTTGGTGTGTCCGCCCAGGCCCATTCTCTTTATATCTAGATTGTTTAATTTGGGGCTTTTTTTATTATGCGGCTTATACGGCACGCATTTTGACGTCCGCTGGGGTTGTGGAAGGTGAAACGGGTTTTGAAGCACCCTATTACGTTTTACGACTTCCTATGGGCATTATCACGAAACGGCTTCGAATTAAAACAATTATACTATTATTAATTACGTTTTTCTGCTTTCCAGCGATTTGACTAGATAAACAAATAGAAAAAAAAAGAGAAAAAAGAAACTCAGTGGCCTCTAATTTGCGATCTCGTGGCCATTAAGCAGGGAAACAAGAGCGCGAGGCACGAGAGTCGTTTAGCGAGGTTGTTAAAGTCGAATGGTCTAATTAAATGAAATATAAAAGTCGTCCAACCTGGAGAAACATGTCGCCGTCTAGCATGGAGTGGTCGTAGACTGAGAGATCACCCCTGCTCCTGTATTGAGACTCTTCCTTCTCTTTGTGCATCGTCACTGGAAAAGAAACAGAAAAATAGATAAAACGTCATGTAACAGGTAAAACGTGTTGCGTTAAATTGAAATATTGGGGGTGCGAGGGAAGGATGACTTTCGAAAATTCCCCTCCTTTTTTTACACCGTGTCACGGGTAAACAGTAACCACTTTAGGCCGATACTTAGCCCTACTCTATTATCCTTTTGAAGCCATCGTTTGTCATGGCTTTTAAGTCTTCATTAACCGCCTTCATTGGCGTAATTAGATTAGTTTTAACATCGAATGTCAGATTTTTATCTCTGAAGGATCCTTGCTTTTTAATTTCGTACATTATGAAGGGTTCTAATTGTGTTTGGGTCCGCTTAATCTCGCTAGATTTTGATGAATTAACTACACCGCCATCAATAAGTATACTAGATTGTTACAGAAATACTTTTATTGTATGGATTCATTGTCTATTGTTTAATACTAATCTTGGATCATCATTAATAGATGATGAATAACTCTCGAGGCAACCACACGACCAAATTTTGTACCGCTACGGCATTGCGCCTTCAGTAAGAATTGTCAAAACGGAATCGCGCAGTTGAACCGGCACTGGATCAGATGTTCCTCACTGAAGATGGTGCAATGCCGAGAAGTCCTATAAACCCTCGAGGGAAAAATTGCCCTGTAAGTGACCCAGTGCCGGTGCAGCTCACCGACTTGCTGACCAACACCCAGCATCAAGTTCTAGTAGTGTTTGAGTCAGCTTAATCTCGCTAGATTTAGATGTTAATCTAATTTAGCCCCTAGTTCAACACTAATCAGATGGGACTCGAGAATATTTGAACTATACGTAGCGGAACTGTTCGGGAACACAGCCTCACAGAACACGGGGGCTTAAGTTGAAGAAGCTGGACCTGGCCCGGGACCCATTATGTGTTCGGATAGAGAAATCAATTGTGTGATATTTTAATTTTTGGTAGCACCAAAGGTTGTTATCATGAATGATATAGGAATAATAATTTCTGCACATTTTAACCCATTGTTGAAAGGCATATATTAAATCATTTCGTAGAATTTTTTAAAATTTGGTTCGATAATTGATGAAAAATTGGGAAAAATATTTAGTATTTTGAGAGTGTTTTTTAAACATGAACATTTAGGCCTCTGGTTTGTGTATTTTTTTAACACGTTTCAACCAATTTTGTCAGGATATTAATGAACGAATGACAAACTATTTGTAGAATTGTTTCAAATTTGGTTTGCTAGTTGATGGTATATTCAGAAGAAATGCTTAATATACAGGAGAAGTGTTTTTTTAAACATGAAAATTTAGGCTTCGGGTAGTGCATTTTTCAATACATTTCAACCAATTTTGCCACGATATTCAAAGACATAAAATAAAATATTTGGTACATTTGTTTTAAATTTGCTTTGCTAGTTGAAGTGATTTAGAAAAATATGTTTATCATGCTTGAGAAGTGCTATTTATGAAAAATATAAAATTTAGGCATCTGGGCCGAACATGGGAGCTTACGCTGAAGAAGCTGGACGGACCCATTATGTGTTCGGATGGGGGAATCAACTGTGTGATATTTTAATTTTTTGAAGCACGAAGGTTGTTATCATGATATCATAGGATTTAAAAAATTTGCTGTACTGAACCTTTAAAACATAAACACAGGACTTTAGGCAATTTTCATTTTGGACAAAAACTGGTGATGAAGCCTAGGTTCGAAGTTCTTAAAGCTCTACCTATATACAACCTCGTTATTTTCTAATTATACAGAGTATTTCAATATTTCTGTTGTGAAAGGGGGGCTCGTATTGAAGGATATATTTACATCAATAATTAAAGTCAAGTAGCGGTCTTCAGCTATGGCACGCGATGGTCGGCTCGGGGAAAATGCAGGGCTCCGTTTCCGAAATCATAGGGTCACAGTCGGCCCTTTTCTTTTTATTCAAACCCCGGCATCACTCCTCTTTTATGGAAATGGGCTCCGGGGCTTAATTCCGTATTCAGAATGTCGGGGGTTTATCAAAACCGGGAGAGAAACGGCTCTAATCCGTATTAGTAGCTAAATATTCAGCTTGGCCGTATGACCTTATCAAAAGGACCCCCCCCCCAACGGCTATATGAGCTCTTATCACGATTTTCTTTTTCAGACCTCTTTTGCCCCTTTTCTTTTTTCTTAAGTCACCTTCGATTAAGCAGTTGATATAAGTTTATAATTTATAATGGAACAATATTTGTTAATTTTTTCTAACAAAAATAATTTAATGTTTCTAAATAATAAATATTTTAATGGAAAAACTGGCTTTTAATGAGCCATAAAAAAAATGAATTTTTTGCCTTAGATCATTTTTGAAAAGACATACATCATGCGTTTACCAAGTTTGTAGTTTTAAAGTAAAAATCTGAACCTTTAGAATATTTCATACCGTGAGACGTTAAGCTGAAAACTTGCTTGATATAAATTGGTCCTCATAAGTAAAGTAGGTAAAAGCTAGATTATTGGCGTTCAAGAAAATTGTGGAATATGTTATAGTCTCTGCCCATGGAATATTGTTAAATAGGCAAAGAATTTGTCAAACGTGAAATAATTAAAAAAAAAATTTTTTTTAAGAATAAATACAAATTTTTTCCTAAGGCAATCTACCCTGGATTATTTATTAAAAAAACATTCCTGATAGGCTTATCAATCACAAAACACCATTCGCATTTATGAATGGCCGGTTTTATCGCTTTTGCGCCGTTTGAAAACATAAAGTCTAGCATTTTAACTAACCACAGGCTAAAATTGAAAGCAAAAAGCCATTTCGTCTACCGTATAATCTTTGTAAATTTCATTCGCGTTTACCAGCCGATTTTTATCAAAATTTCCTCTCACGAATCGATTGGATAGTTTTAATTACGTTTGAATAAATCACGATATATCGGGAAAAAAAGAAATAAAATAAAAGCACGCATGGATAAAAATAAGAGATTACACGGTTATGTTAATAATTGATATACATAACAAAAAGCTCGTAAAGATCTGACTTGAAATACAGAATGATAAAAATAATAATAATATGCCACGACGATATTTTGACAGTAATGACATTTCAAATCTGAAAAATCAAGTTTCAATCAAATAACCGTGAAAAAATAATTTTTTCGATTTTTAGCTTCGCCACGACGCAAAAGGTTGGTTCAATGAACGTTAAAAAATTGATTAACATAAGGAAAACTCGTAATATTTGACGGTCTCGATTTATTCAACGATAAACAATATAATAACAGGCCTTAACCTGGAGGACAACAAGTCGATATTTTGACTGTTCAGATAAGCCCTAATAGCAACTGTACAGCTTAAAAAATATTTTTCGAAACAATAGCTCGGATAAAAAAACGTTTTTACATACAGAATAATTTATGTGTACAAATTTAATAGCACTTGGTCATAAATAAATCCTGCTGCTAACATCTATGCTATGTACCTATGTAACTATCTATCTGCTATAACATCACCAACAAAAATATAAGAATGAAGTGTGCAATTAAAAACTAAAAGGTAGAAAACAATTAAGAATACATGAATAAAAAAGTTAAATTAAAACAAGACAAAAACATATTAATCATAATTGAATTCCTTAATTAGTTTAAAACGATAAGAACAAGTTTGCCGCGCATATCTGATCAGCTGTATGCAATTCATTCCATTCGGAAATTCAATTAGCTGGGCTCTGCTGAGCTTCTTGTGACAAGTATGGTGATGTCTAAATTCAGTGAGGATGGGACACAGCCAAGACATTGACGGCACTCTCCCTCTACCCGAGGTTACACAAAGTACAGATTGAAACCTCTCTTTCTCGCCAAGGAGTGTGGTTAAAGTAGAGCAACCAAATTTATTTTTTCTTTCCAAAAGGTAGATTGGGGATGAATCCTTGTGAAGTAAAAACAACGGTTATCGTCAAGTCGACCTCACACATCCTCCCGATAAAATTAGTTTACCTTCTGATGGATGACCATCAACTGAGCGCTCCGCTTGTCCCTATCTTCTAAGTTGGAATTGAAATTGCCAAATCAATCCAGTGCGTGAACCAAACTGTTTTTGTTTGTATAACTTCCAAAAATATAATACCAGAAAGGAGGAGAGCAGCCAAATTTAAAATGTTAATGCTGTATCTAACATGGAGGGCGAAGATGAAAACTTTAACTAGAGAAGTCGAAGTCGAAGTCGGAATCGGTAACCTGTAATTGGGTGTCTTGGGAAGGTAGTCAAAACAACTTGATAATTAAAAAAAAAAAAATATCTTTCCACCAGCTCACCGTTTAAATCCCCACCATTGAGCACTAGAGCAGGCAATTGATCGCGGAACAGCTTTAAAGGGATTTTATATTTGGCGGAAGGAAGAACATTTCTGTTATTAATAAAGTCGTTCCAGAAGCGATAACACCAAATTTAGCTATTGCTATTCTTTCTGTTAAATGAGAAGTCATGGCCAAGCACGGGGTGAGGGTTATACGCAGCTATTTGTATTGGTTAACACTTCTATGGGCCACCAATCATTTCCAGACGGCCTCCTTTTCTAAAATCATAATCATGGACTTTTTAAATTGACTGTGATGTTCTATTGATCACAGTAGCGCTCTAGGAAAGTGAGGTTCTGAAGGAAAACTCGGTCTTCAGCCATTTATTACCATATACTGTACCAGCTACTCTGATCAAGAGCTGTGGGCAGGTCGTTAAGAGAGAGAACAATAACGGACTGAGCATACAACCTTGACGGACACTCGGTCTGACCTCAAAAAATTCTGAAATGCCTTGTTTGTCTCTTACTGCTGAAGATGATTCTCGGCACAAGCTCATCCAGGTATTAATGAATTTCGAAGAGAACCCTCCCCACAAGTTAAGGGGTTTTAGAAACAATGCTTTTCGGTCTATCGAGTCAAAGGCCGATTTGCAAGGAGCTCTTTTTTTTTTTTTTGAGATATAGACTTTTCGTACGTTAGAAATTTTCGTAGTGTTTATTCTTTTGAACAATTTTTATAAGGCAATATGCGTCAAACCAAATGTTTTTAAGAGTAGATTTCACAAACGGTGGTATGCTCAAGTTACTACAGTATGATTATTTAATTAACTAAAGTAAGACTTCCAAATATTCCTTGTTGGATGATGGAAAGCAAGAAACTTCTTTGGTGTTAATTTTTAATTTAGGCTTGCATACTTCTGACGTTTTGTGAAGCCAGGGAAGCTGAGATGTTAGTTGAATAAAAGTATCTAACTGGGCTGAGGAAAAAGATACGGATAGGAAAAGAGGGAGATGATCGGAAAAGTTTTGGTCTAACATTTTGAACTCATATATATCGGAAATATAGTCAACAGAGATTGTTTACCGAGCTCGTAATGCTTCCTAAAAAGATAAATTCATTTTCATGGTCAACAAAAACTTCCCATTCAGAAATACTATTACAAAGATCAATAAATTCCCCGCCTTTCGCGTTCAAATCTTTGTCTTTTGATTGTCTGGTCAAATTACATTGCGAATTATTTATCACTAAATCATCGGGAAGTGTTGTCGATCAGGTTTTTCAGTTTTTAATTTTTTCCTCAAGTCGGTCTTACCACCCAGATCGCACTTTTGTATTTAACCGTGTTCCCCCCCCCCCCCGTGGGAAATAAATCACACGGTGTTAATACTTTCGCCGGCCGACGGGAATCTTCCCGTTGGGGGCGATAATGGTCAAAGTGGAGGGACCAGACAGACGATGGGCGTTGGTGGGATCAGGTCGATACGAGCACCTGGCCGCTGCTATGATACCCATTCCCTCTTAGTCATACCGCTCAACGGATCCTCTCGAATTCTTTTATATCGTTGTTTCAAAGTATTATTTTTGAACAGGATCAATTCAATCTTGTCTGAAATAAGAAGTTAATCTAGCATAAATCACTTTCTAAAATCCCTACATGAAAAGAAAAACGCGTTTGTCCTTAAATATCAAAAATACAACTTGATATACTAATTCAACTTGTTAAAATGAATCATTAGGAAGATTTTGCATATTTTTAGCATGAACGCTGTCTGAAATAGCGTCCTACAGTACGTGTTTACGATAGCGTATCTGTTAACGGGAGACTGTAAAGCCAACAAAGCAATTTTTGTTGGAGATATTGTCCAATTTAGAAAAATAAGTTTATATCTAAAATGTTGGTTATTTTTTATGCAATATATTTCAGTTGCTAATGCATTTCGGGCCTTAGTCCCTCTTCAGAGCTAGCTATTTAGCTAAATTGAACTTCTACGAATTGGAGTGTTTAGGTCAAAATAATAACCAACATTCTTGATTTAAAATATTTTAACCACCAAGTTAAAATTATTTTAAACAAATAAAATCTGAATAAAAAGTATTATATATGTACAAATATAATAAAGTTGTTTATTTTTTAGTTAAACTTTTACAATTCGTACAAGTCTTCATGAATCCTGACTGCTAAAAATGTATGTATATTTGGTGTTCCAACATTAAAATATTTAGCTGGTTTTTTTTCAGACAAGTAGGAATGACAGTTACCTAGACATACAGCAATCTTATAAATCTTTCCTTATAAAGCTCAGCAATTGTTTAAAAAATATTTGAGTTTTTCATAAAATTGCTAAGCTAAGCTAAAAGCTTATTTTTTTCATAAGATTTTTTGACACTTTTCGTCCTCAATTTTATTTAAACTGAACTTGCCCTGAATCTCCCGGTAATTAATTTTTACTTTTTACGTTAGAGCGTCTGCAAATATCAAATCCTCAGCATTTGCCAAAATATCGTCAGCAATCAAGAGAAAATCCGTAATATCCGTGACTTTGTTCACAGGGTTGCAAGATACGACTACAAACTAATTACTACAAACTCCCTAGGGAACTTAGCGTTAGCGGCAAAATCCGTTATACTGAAAGTCATCAAATAGCGTCAAGGTTCTTTGAAAGACGTTTAATATAACGATGAACGCGAAATAGCGGAAACTTCATGCAAAATTCATTATAAAATTTATTTATTTACTCGAATACCATAAACTTCTCAGAAGAAAAATTGAGACTCGTAGAGCTAGAATGATCAGAGAAGATCAAACTGCAGGAAATTGACAAAAAAAGGAAGATATTTTAAAAATGTATCGCAGCTAAATTATTTTTGGTTTGCTTCAAATAGTACAGAAAAAGAACATAGTTCGATGATTTTTGACAATACTTTACATCTGTGCACCAATAAATAAATTGCCAAATCATCTATGTATAAAATGCTAAATACATGGTTGTATAATCTTTTCTTGTTAGATTAAAGACTGTCATAGTAGGAAAATTGCAACTTGTGCTTTTAAAAGCAATGACAGAGTATTTCCTTGAAGTAGCTGAGCATAGTGGTGAACCGGGTAGCTTGCAGGGCGTGGGAGCATGCGACTTTCAAAGGCATTTACATATTTACGACGAAGTATATGGGGACGCCGATTAATCACCCATTTCTGCTAGGAAACCATTAGACGGAGCCGGCGAAAATCGCGCTCATAACTCAACGGGCGATTCTATTAATTTATAAACTGTTTATAATCGCCCATCTGATTGCCATGGGGGTAAGAAAAGGGGCCCAAATAATAACGGTGCTCCACAAAGTACGGCTGGGCCAATTTCAAACAATTCCACGCCAACCTGAACGCCCCTTTAGAAGTAATGCATACGGGGGAATTATGCATATTAGAAGCCATTATCGGAAAGGGGACAAGAGATTTTTAAATTTGAGAAAAGCGGTGTTATGCCTCACCCGGTCACTTTTTTGTTTTTTGAAATACCCAACGCATAATAAAGGGTGGGGTTCTGACTGGTTGATAAGGTTTAATGTGACCTCGGGTCATTACATAACAATGACCTCCTCCGTGCATAAACGACCCGACGTCGATTAAAGACCAACAGACGTTAAGCTTAATGAAGGGTATCGAGCAGGGAAGTTAAATTACCGTAGAGACGAAACCGAAAAATCCCCCTTGGACTCACTTGTGTAAATATTGATTGAGGAAACAATTAAGAGAAAAAGACAAGCCTGGAGATGAAGAGTTAGCTTTTAAAGTAGCCGGGCTAAGTGATGTCGGAAGGAAGATGTTTGTCTTAGGCTAATCGTCCCTGTGTTCATCTGAAGAGCAATTAGCAATAGTAATTATTCTCGTCAAATATCTTCGACTAATAACCTTTTTGACATTCCCCGGTTGAAACAAGGGAATCACTATTACTCATAATTATTATTATAACGAAAAAAGAAAAGGAAAATCGACTTTTTGAGAACCATTGAAATGGTAGTCTGTGAGTTGATGATTTTCTCAAGATATAGGCTATATTTTATTTGTAAATATTAAAGGGAATTTAACGTCTGGCAGGGCATTCAAAAACGCTTGACCTTAACATATCAAAAGTTTTTAACACATAAACAAACTATTTGACAATAATTGTATAAAGATTGTTGTGTTTTGTGAGAAAGACCGAGAGAGAGTGACATTAAGAGAGGAAGAGAGCGTGAAAGAAAGGAGAGAGAGGATCGTACGAAGCTAAGTTTGTGAGAAACTGAGGGATGGACAGTGGGGAAAAAAGAATAAGGGAGACATAATAGAAAGGGGAAGGGTGACGTAGAGAGAGAGAGAGAGAGAGAGAGAGAGAGAGAGAGAGGGAGAGAGAGATAGGGAGGGAGAGAGAGGGAGAGAGAGAGAGAGAGAGGGAGAGAGAGAGAGAGAGAGAAAGAGAGAGAGAGAGAGAGAGGGAGAGGAGATTTTATTCTTTTTATTATGTGTTCATTGTGTTAATAATGAAGCTCATTAAATGGTGTAAAATCGGTCAAGTGGTTATCATAACCGGATTACACCTNGTGCGGAAAAAAGAATAAGGGAGACATAATAGGAGGGGGAAGAGTGACGTAGAGAGAGAGAGAACGTAACATTAAGAATAATGTTACAACCAATTAACACGTTTTGTTTAAATAATGGAATAATCAAGATCATTCAATTCCAAAAGTAAAATTAATTTGTTTTCCGTTTTTCTAATATTTATTTTTCCATAAGAAGAATATGGTCAGGCTTGGTGTATTGCCTTGAGCAACAAATGAAAGTCGTATATACAGGTTATCCTCAAAGTTTTGTGTGTGTGTGTGTGTGTGTGTGTGTGTGTGTTTGTGTGTAAATAGGCACATAGGGCATGAAAGAGCTGACAATATGGCCAAATTTTACCAATTTCTTTATTGAATCGATTTTTTTTTATCGAACGTGTAACAACAAAACTATTCTTACATGGTTATTGCTAGTTTTTTATGTTTCTGTAAGGTATATCATGATTTTAAAGCCAATAAAGTTTGGGGTGGTTAGGGATGGTGTTTTTTCAAAATCACTTGCACCCCGAGGTTTCATATAACCTAGTAGTTGATTATATGATTTTGTCCAGCCAATCTACACTGTCTACCTTGATAAAATGAGTTGATAATTTTTTATTTATTTCTTTTTGGCTATGGGATTAACTTGGATGGAAGAATTCTCGTATTTCTCACAACTACAAACATTTTATTTCACATTCAGCAATATAAAATGATGTTAACACAGACATGACTCCATCCAACTATTGTACAAACGGAAAGTAATCAATTTCGATCGATTATACAAGGGGTCTTATAAATAAAACAATAACAGAACTACGAATGCTAGTTGTACCTACGTTTTTAACTTGAAATATTCTACTATTCCTATTTCATTTCCTGTGTTATTTTTTTCTTTTTATATTCTCAGTTTGAAGTTGAGTTCTGATTGGCCGATAGGAATACAACCCCTGTGATGGATCGTTTTATTAAGGGTCGGACAGGAAAGCACTTCCCTAATTTAGCCATGCCATCATCTGACAGACGAGTATGATAAATGTTAGTTTAAATACACCTATATGCCAAAACATACCATATAACAAAATAAAAATAAAAACATTGAACGAGCAGGCAAGTCAAGAAATGTAATAAGGAGAATCGTATAAAATGAGTTGGTGGATCTACTCTTTCTCATTCTTCACTAGGTTATTTAAATTAAGATCTGGATGGACTTGTAACTATTTGTGACATTGGTAACGTCCAATTTTTAACTGCATCTAAATTTTTATTGTTTTGTTTAATTTTTTCATGTGTCAATTGTTACATGTCATATTTGTTTTTCGGTGATCAATAGTTGTCTCACAGAGTCACAGCAAACTTCTGAGCAGATCAGGAATTTGGATCCACTTTGCTTGATCTCAGCCCAAATGGATTTTCCCTCAAAAAATACAAAAATAAAACTTTCTCTCCGTAGGACGAAGCCTCGGATTGTTTATTGCATACAATTCGTTTTGAAATGTTTCGAAAACAATATCACTTTGCGCAAACCGTGCCGGTGTGGCCTATCAGTGGATCAAGGAAGCAGCGACACGTTCACGGTTTACGATTATCTCCATCAGGACGAGGTGGAGGGGCCCCAAGGTCCGGCCTTTTATCCAAATCATCGCTATTGTTAGCGATAATAGCTTTTATTTCGTCGGTTCGTGGAGGTCATAAAAACTAAATTGTTTATTTCACAAATATTTTTCAAACAAATTATAAAAAATTCTGCTCGAAACGCTGTACTTTCACACAAATCCGTACCTTCTTGTACTATTGGTTTGACTCCATCCCCTTATAAAGAATCTTTAAATTCGAAAGATTAGGCAATAATAATCTTATATATTGGTGCGACATAAGAAAAGCATGTTAAAGTTGGTATTTCGAAAGATAGTCCTGCGTGCTAAGGAACGAGTGTATCAAGTGTGTGAATGAGCTATTGAGTACGTTGTCCTCGATCGTCCTTCTATCACGCAATTCTTCCAATAATCGTACGATTTGCTTTTCACGATTAGACAGGCCGAGAGATCTTCAGATCGTCTTCAGCTGAACAACCCCGGTCCAAAAGAATTTTCGAAATATCCCCCGTCAATTTTTTTCGCCCTACACGCTAACCTTAATGAAACGATGATGCAGGTATGAAAGGACAAATCGGAAAACGTCTGTACCTCCTCTCTTCTGTATCTTGGGCTTATCTCGGGTTAAAGATAGATACTTACCAAAGGTAACAGAAATACTAGACGGTCGCGCCGGCAATTGTTATTCCTCTATCGATCCTTTCGTAATGAAAATGATTAAATTACATTTCATTTGTTTCGACACGAACGGCCACTTTAAAACCTGCTGTAAAAAAGACATCACAAAATGATGAATTTCTAGATATTCTGATGTGAGATTTTCTTTCAGGGTTTGGCCATTTCGGTTCATTTGGGCCTGCCAATAGGGATATTCTTGTTTCTTTTTCCCCTTTTATGAGGAAGGTGATGAGATCACATAAAGTTTGGGACTGTGAGTGTTCCGGGAAAAGTAGGAATAAAGAAGAAATAGTTTCTTTTCTTTCCCGAGATCAAGGCACAAAAGCAGAATGGTAAATAAGATGGTGATAGAGGAGGGGTCCGCAGCAGCATCACTAACACCGTATAGCAATAATACAGGGGCAATTGCCGAATGGATCGTATTAAACTTTCATACCTGGTCGAAAAAGATCCCAGACCCAGTTTTCCATAAAATCACAACAGACCTTCTTGCCAAGAAGAAAGGACTGTCAAGACTATGGAGACTGATAAAAAACCTAAATCCGGATGGTGAAGTGAACAACTATATTACTTACGTAAAAAACACTATAGTTCGTCATGGTTCACACTGCGGCACCATCTACTACGAACCTAACCTGATCTAACCTAATGAACACAAGGTTATCGGACTCCTATCAGCATATATAGCTAAATAGTTACAACAAAAACTCACTAGAACCTTACACTAATGTTTTTGCATTAACTTTGCAATGAGTATCATGAATCACCAACTACTTGAAGAACAATGAAGGGTTTAATTTGTTACAACACGAAATGTAAAATTCACCAAAGAAATACAAAAATACATGCGGTGGTCATTTGGTAATGTGCATCATTGAAACTTCCGCATCTTGTAAATCAAGGACCGGTTTTTGTAGATGACTGTAACATAGCAACAGCATCAAGGTTGGATGGAAAATAATCCTGATAGTTAGGACGACAACTTGGTTTAAATTAAACTAAGAAAATACTTGGCATTCAAATGAGACCAGAGATGCAAGAAGTAATGGAACCGAAAATAAGTTTTACTCTATATCAGTATCAGAATCACCACGCGTGTGGATGATAGCCTGGTAGCCAACGGATACTTTTTATTTCGTAGTGGGAAAAGTAAGGCACGTTTCTAACGAATTTCAGCATCTGCTGAAAAGCAAAGAACTAGATCATTGGAAAAGTGATCAAATCTCCAATGCTTTAAATGATCTGAACATTGAGATAAATTAATGGTTGATTACCAGCGAACTATTTTGGAAAAGTGGTAAAATGATGAATCCACAACCAAAATTAGAACTGGTCCCATGCTGACTACTACAAAAGAATAATGTCTTACTTCAGACTTCAATCAAGTAATTAAGGGAAAAAATTTCTCAGACTAGAAATGATCTGTACATTATGATATATTAGCGGTTGACTATCACCGAACTAGCCTGCAAAACTGGTGAGCGATGAATCCAAAATCCAAAACACACCTAGTCCTGCTGCTGACTTCAAACGAACTACATGCTGAGAAATACTTGCTTTTCATGTTACACCGGCACTGGGTCATTTATAGGGGTCGGTGTACACTCGCAGGTTTTTAATGTTTGTCAAACGCGTTTTGGCATGACGCCATGTTCAGCGAGGAACAGTTTCAAACCCATTGCAGGTTGTTGAGTTCAAAGATTCGCCAACACCGACCATCAACTCCGAAGTGTAATGAAATGCCGATATTACCTCATATTTATAAGAACCTTCTTAACACTTAAAAATATGACGTGTCTGATGCTGTGAAAAAGGACACACAGGATTCTATTGCTCTTTACATCCCACTGAAAGTCGTACCGAAACGTTATAAAGAACTAAACTAATAGGAACATTTTCTTACTTATTTAATATAACTATAAATGTATGAATGAACTAGTAGAACATGCAATACAAGGAAGAACATATACCTAACTGACCCTTGCCCTAAACTTTTCAACTAATTTAAGACAGATTTCTACCAAAAGGACACATCTCTTAGACCGACTTATATCACTATTGTTGTTCAAGCTTGTTTTATATCTTGTAGGCCGATGTCAAATAAATTTCTTAAATAGATTTAAGTAGTCTGTTGAATAGGGAAAGCAAGACAGTTTGAACACCTGGCTTACCTTCAGTTTAAAATACTGATACTGTTTTTCTAATTTACTTATATAGTCAGTGTTGTGTCAGTAACTTTTCCTCTGCATAACATTAAACTTGCAATTTGTTAGTTGATTTGATCGCGAATCCATACAAGTTCAATGTATAAATCAAGCACAGGGATAAAGAGCCGGTCATTAGGTGCCTTTACGAGATTTATCATTCAACCGGGTTATGATTTCTTAATGATCGCAGGGGTCAACTCTTTATCATTTTTATGGCTCCGCTGTTCAGTGAACCGTAGAGAGGCGTAAACGCCGCCACCGGGCCCATCGACGGGTCAATTATCGAAATCGTGATATCTCTCAAACAATTTAATAAGAACCGTCCGCGGGGAGGATTTAGAGGGCTGGTAAAACGGCGGGATGATCGTCATCTTTTGAGGATCCCGCTCCTGGAAGGAGGGAGTAACTCGGGAGCACCGCGGGAGGCTGAAACTTAATTTAACCATGGATTTTATTGGCCATATCTTCAGATTTAGTGAGGCAGTGGTACCTTGTTGCTTTATTATTAATGGATAAAACAAAACAGAAGATGGTAGTTTATACTTTTTGTACCACTGTTACTTGTTTTTCCAATAGCCAACTTATACGTAAAACAAACTTCTTAACACCAAGAAAACAATCTTCCAAAATCTTCACCTAAATGAAGACCCATTTGGTAAGATGAATAATTTCTTTTCGAAGAAGTTATTTAGATAACCTGACACAATAAATTACAAAATGAGACCCCTTTTGAGCTTCTCATAACATAGTTTCATTAAAAATGGTTGGCAATGACCACGGGAGTGCCTCAGGAGTATATTTTGGGTCGGAATCTCATCACGACCTTTCTTGTTTCAAACCTCAAGCCATTGGCTTCTAACAGAATCAGTGATATTTAATGTTTCCGTAATATTACTATTAACTAACTATATACTACAACTATCACAAAGAACAACACCTGTACTGTATACCACGTCAAATCTACCCTTGAAAAGGCATGTACCTGTTCATATCCTTCAGTTCGTATGTTGAGGAACACAGTGAATGCTGACTCCAATTTATATTTAACTTGCGTAGTTTAGTCACTTTTGTTCTGACGTTATACCGAGCTACTCTTTTAGGTGACGTGGAAGCTGTAAAGTCCACTTGAAAGACACTGTACCAACCGATAGTGTTCTGAGTATACATTTTTTGCTATTATACTTCTTAGGTTTGTATTATGAATTCCAAAATATTTTCTTCCGCAGACTGAAAGTAAGTGAGCCTGAGGTCTTTTCTACTTCCTTCTAGAATTTGCATATCATATGTCTATCGTCACCAATATTTCGTAGATGATCTTTGATCTGCAGCCCCCTGTCAAGAGACCGTGAAAAATTATGTGATTGTTTCTTCTTCTTATAAATTCTGAAACCTCGATACTATCAAATTTTGTATTGCCCTTGGGTACACCGAACAACATGGAATTTGTCACTGCATCTTCTGTTATCGAGTTCTGTCAAACATCTGGTGCTCCTTAAATAAGTTGATATGGCATGTGGGATTAGTATTTTTATTTATCATAGAGGTTCAAGGAAATGCGAAAGTATATAAATTTATGCAGGACCAAACATTTTCCTTTTTCCAAAATTTAAGGATAGTCAGGATTAACTAGGCAAAACGTCAAATAAACTGGTTGAAATGAAAAGTTTATGGTGAGCCACAGCTAATAACAAACACTACTCAAATAAACATTTACAGAACAAAAATCAAAGTTAAACAATCAAGGGACAATATGTCGAGAGCAGTTGAACCGGGGAATTAAAGCAGATGGTTTGTTTGGACAGAGGGGGCCCCTTTTTGGAATTGACTCGGCCCACCGGAGGATTGACCGCGGTCAATCGAGCGTGCCAGGGTCTCAATACTTACCCCGAGGCAATCTACTAAGTAGGAGTGTGCCGGTGTATCTATAATTACTAAGTAGTAGGTCATAATAGAGGGAAGAGGACAAAAGCGGGGGTGGACAATGGTGGGTCTTCTATTGTACAGTACACGCAAACCTGGGACAACCCCCTTCGGCTCAGGACCGATTGATTAAATTGGCGACAATTTCAGCCCCCGTTCACATCATGGGAGGTTGTTTTAAGTCTCAACAAGTCAAGTTCTAAAAAATACATCTAATTCAAGAAAAGTATCCGAATATTGTTCTTATCTTCTTGAATACAAATTGTTGGGGGAAAAATATATCTCAAAGTTTTCGCTCTCCGATTATTTCCTATTTCCTTCCTCTCAATATTTCCTATTTTTTCTATTATCACAAAAATTCTAATAAATTTGAAACAGCTCCACCGATCCACAGGAAACTTTACAAGGGTATAGGATCCTTTAATACATTAACTTAGGTCGCTTACGAAAATTAGAATCTGAGATATAAAATAAAACGTTTGAAGAGTTTTTGATGATTTCATCTTTATTTTTCTCACTTCTAATGACATAAAGTGTAAAAATTACTGAGCCAAGCTGAAACAAAAAATATTCAGCTTTTTCACGGTTGTAATAACTTTGAAATTGGTATAAATCCAAGGGAATGAACAAATTGGACCGCATTAATATATAGTCCATCCTCTCTCAGACAGTCAACTGATTTGGGCCCACAGTTTAGTTAATAGTTTTGATTGTTGATATTTTGGTAAATTTATTGCATACAGCCCAGCAGCAGAAATTGAGAACGTAACAGAAAATCAGCCTTGGTGCTAAACTGGAGAGACTGGATTATAGTATTATATGTCCATTCCTCAGACTGCCAACAGGTTCGATTTGGATCCACAGTCTAGTTATTTTTAATTTTGGTAAATTTATTTAATACAGCTTCAAACCTAAGAGCTTGTCAACAAACTAACCTAATGGCCCCCTCTCCACTTTGGCACGCCATTGGACGGCCATTGTTTGTGGTTTCTTTCAAGAATATGTAAATAGCAATATTTGTACTCCTAGCCAAATACAAAGACGCAGTAGCGGAAAAGTAAGCAATAGGGCTATTCAGGCCATGCTGGCCCAATCTTGGGCCAAGGGTTTACCTACTTATTGGCCCAGTGTATGGAGCAATGCACATGGCCAGCGTGGCATAGTGCCCAGCTCCTTCATTCAGACTAGTGCGGTTTGACAAACTGGTAAATTACTCATCTCATTGTTTCGTTTGCATTTTAGGTCTCTATCTTCTCTCTGTAAGTGTCAGATATGATAGTAGTCTATAGTCGAATCTCACATAAAAGGTCACGACCTTCATTACTGAGTGAGATTCGCATTGCGCTCAAATCATACTACTCAGTGGATCCGTCTAACGCTAGCTTACTTTTCACTCAAACGTCATCTTCATACCTTCACCTCTTCGTCGAAGGATAGGCAGGCCCAGTAGCTCAGTCCGGTTGATTATCAATTTCTATAAATCAGTTGAAAAATATTTCAGTTTGGAGTTAAAGAAAAAAACGTTTAGAAACCCTGTAGACTACAATAATACGGTCCATAATTATAGGGTCCGGTGAGAAAAACCTTTTGGCGGTTGCAAAAAGCCTTGGCCAATAGGTTTAGGAAAATTACACACTTGCAATAATGCCCACTGTGTATTATTGTTTTCTTAGAACAATTATTTAACCGATTGTACACGGATTACGTGAATGTATAATCAGTCGATCTAAAGTAACTCCTCGTTTTAGGTTTAAGTCTGTAATCACTCCTCGCAGTGGAGGTTTCCTCTTTTCCTCCACCTTTAATTTTATTACGGAAATCGAAGGGCCGAAGGTGACAACGCCGGAATATTACGTATGCGTAGAGATAGTACGACTAAGGGTACTATCTTAGTAATTACTACTCTACCCCCAGCACGCAACCCCACACTCTCGACCCCTCTTCGTGTACGATGATTGTTATTATATTTCGACCCAATAATTGAATTTTTTTCTTATCTGGAGCCGAATTGAGACATAGACTAATCTATATTTTCAGTGATAATTTACCATCATTTCGATATTTAGATATAACTGCTTACAAAACGCTCATAAGCCCAGTTGATTGTGTGTTAAGGAGGTTGTATAATAATGGCACTTTTATTGAACAAGAACCAATAGTGAAAACACATGAAAACACAAATACTATGATCTAATCAATTTCAGGCAAACCTAAACTTATTTCATTCATGAATACTATATTTTTATATATTATATAATCTCTCCTGTTGCAAATATAGCTTAGTTTCCTTTAGCTTAATGCAAGATAATTTATAAAATAACTTTATCCATAGTTTTTACATTCTGGGAATATTGATCCATCCAGTCTTGTTGATTCTACTCTTAATACTTCTATCTCCGTATTATTATGCTTCTTAATCCGAAGCACAGTTATCAGTACTAATCCTGTACGCCATAATTACAGATATACACAATAATCTGTGAACAGTCATCAACTGCAAATAAAAATGGTAATTTTTTTTGCATCTCCAATTTTGATAACTTACAATTAGTGAGTGTATCTATCGTATATCAACAACTAAAACTATTAAATACTCCACCGACTAAAACAGAAATGAGTGCAACTTACATAGTTGTGAATGTATTTATTTGTGCGACTGTGTTATAGAAGTTAGTTAGGTTAGATTATAGTTTGCATGCCTTGGTGGCTGAAGTGGCCTAGCTATCGACTCCGTTGGTCAGGAAGCGGCGTTCTGGGCGTCTGGCTTAGGAGAAATACTAGCGATCCAGCCATGTAACGGGTGTAGGTGAACTACCTGAAGTATTATAGACCCCAGGGTCAGCGGGGTGTGACCACCTTTCGGGAAGTACGTCCAAAACGATTAAGTAGACAGTGGATCCAAATCGGTCTTCTGGGAAAAGTATACAGTGCAATCAAGTCTTTTCAGCCTGACAATAATGCTATTTTTTTTAATCACATTCTCAGTTTTTGTGCTGAATCCAATAATTTATTAAAATAACAACAACCAAACTAAAAATACTAAGCTGTGAATTCAAATCGAACTGGTTGTCTGTCTGATGGATGACTATTTTTCTGTAACGTTCCCAGTTTTTGAGCTGTATCAAATAAATAAAAAAATAAAATAAAACAACCAATCTAGAAAATTAACTAAACTCTGGATCCTAAACGAATTGGTTGACCACTTGAATGATAGACTATGTAATGCTACTTTCTAGTCAGTCAAATCTGACACCAAACCGAAAATCGGAAAGTTTGAGTGATTATGGAAGATGAATTATGGACTATTCGGTTATTTTGTGTCATGTTCTCCGTTTCTTTGAGGAATTTTGCAGGAATAATTAAAACCGATAAAAAAAAGAAGTTATCACACTTTGGATCCAAATAGAACTGGCTGAATCTCTGGGGTAGGATGAACTGTATAATTCTGCTCTTTTCCTGTAAACTTCTCAATTTCTGAACTGTATCCAATAAATTTACCTATATCAATTACAATCAAATTTTGAAGGATTAGAAAGTTTTCTGCTGACCGAGTCAATATAGCAATCATGATAGTTTTAATGACTATTAAGCCAGAGCGGTTTTGGTATGCCGACGGAGAAAAGACAAAGGGCCAAGAGCGGGAAGTGTTCTATTCTAAATTACCCTACTGAAAACATAAGTTACACGATTTTTCGGCCGTTGCCGAACCGGCTAATTAAGTGAACTATGTCCCGTGATAGTCGGGACAGTTGGCTCCCATCGCATGCTCCAGCAAGCACTCACCTGGCAACGTCACCTGTCCGCCGGTCGGCTCAAATCCCATGCTTCATTTCGACCCTTTCGATCAATTGCCCTATTATTTCTTTATATTGCGTTAATAAAAATATTTGGGATCGATCCATCATGGTAGCCTCATAATTTTTTTTAAACCGAGGAGGGGGCTAATAAGGGAACAAAGCGCTAACACAAATCTAGATACGAAACGCGAATTTAGAAACGATCGCGTGCCTTTTTTATCTCGTCTATAAAACGTGGAACGCCGTCGACAATCGGTTATAATTGTTGAAATTAACAGCCGACACAACTAAGTAACTACTACTTATATTTTCCATCTTTTATTCGAAGTTGTGTTCCTTTATAGAATTACATCGTTTCAGACCTTCGTGAGTGAAACGTATATAATGAAAAATGTCCCGAAATATATATTATTATAAGTCCCGAAATGCAAGAAACACAATGAAAAGTATATTTTAAAAGATTCCCTGTCTCGCCAATGCGAGATTAAAACAATCAGTTTCCTATAACTGTTTACAATTTTATTTTAAAATTGAATTTACAAAATAATCAACGCGGTTCATATAAGAGCAGACCTTTTACCCCTTTTAATCTATTTTTTTTTTAAATTTTTAACCCTTTCTAGAATACTGGGACTTATAAGATCCACATCATTTCCTGCCAAAAAAGTATCATGTTGACTTTATATGGTTTGAGTTAACATACTGTTGTATTAAGACGAAATAACTACATGGAATTTTTTAAAATTTAATTTAATCACACTGACATCTTATCGGAGGGAGCGATTTTGCCGAGTCCGTCAAGGAACTGAAACCTTACGCATTAGGGCGGGTGATCCCCAGGGAAGCATACTTGGCCCATTTCTATTTTCAGTATACACTGCAGATATTCCTACACATGTTAACATTTCAACACATACACTTATGATGTGTTGATACAGCGATTTTTACAAGTAATTCGGACCCCACAATTAACACTCAACACTTACACCAACACCTGAATGAATTAATAGTTTGGTTCACAAAGTGGATAATGGAGATAAACCTAACGAAAAGCTTACAGATAAATTTTACCTTACGTAAAAATATCTGTCCTGGAGTGAGTATAAATGATGAGTATGATATTTTTTATGGATAAACGACTGACTTGGAATCCACCACATAAGACTGTTAAGACAGCAAACAAGCCGACGTTATAAATAGTTAAAAAGACTATTTGATTCACGATCAAAATTAGACATTCAAAAAGAACTTTTAATTTACAAGACAATGTTTAGACCTGGGCGTACGGTTGTGTAGTGTGGGTTCAATCAAGGATTCCAATTTCCAACGTCTCCAGTCAATCCAATCGCTCATTTCTACGTTTCAAATTACACTATTCATAACGACCTACTCATCCCGTTTGTACATGAACTCATAAAAACCCGCTATAAAAATTGTCATCAATCGCTGAACACACTCAATAATGTGTGGTGATTAGTGACCGTTAGTCTATAATTATTTAGAAATCGTGAGATGCGGTCTGGTATGATGTAGGTTTCAGAAAAAACATTTTCTTTATCGTGCCAACGTTTCGATCTTTATTGAGATCATCTTCAGGGCTTGGGATTTACAAACATTGTTTAAATTTATCAAATACATGTAGGATGTGGAAAAAAGTGAATTTATACAATTTTTATTTTTTTGCATTGTATAAATTCACTTTTTTCCACATCCTACATGTATTTGATAGATTTAAACAATGTTTGTAAATCCCAGGCCCTGAAGATGATCTCAATATAGAACGAAACGTTGGCAAGATAAAGAAAATGTTTTTATAAAACCTACGTCAAACCAGACAGCACCTCACGTTAATAATCGTTTTGCATGTTCTTGTAAAGGCATTGTTAAGGGCCAACCTTACAGAGTGGGACTCGATTGAACGTTGAAAATTTTATTTTATAGGGGGAAACTACTGCAGGTCAACTTTAATTTTCAAAAGAAAAGTCGATAATAAGCAGCCCCGGGGTGTAAACATCTCAAATTGTTTGTTTTATAATTAAACACCGTCGTGGCATGCAACGTCCCAATACGCTTAAATCAAAGAATTGGCGAAAATATCCCGGTTGAAAGGGGTCGAACTTGGCCAATTCCGATAAGGGCTGGAGAAGGGCGAATGTTTTGTAATGGAGAATCAGCCTGGAGGCGGGAGATGATCTCATCCACGGCGCACGCCCCACATTGATTCGGCCCCCTCAGAACCCCACCCCCGAAAACTCCCTCGCTCCTGTTATCTAATTTTCTTTCTTTCCCTTAGGAATATAAATCAGTCCTTTTATTCGGCCATTAAAGGCTCCCGGGCCGACTATAAAGCACCTGGCAATTTGGGCCCGGGCCCCACCCCTGATAAAATTCAACCACCCCCGAGCCGCTGTATAAAACTGGGGTGGGTTTATAAAAAAAGGGGGAAAAATTATTCCGCCTCTCCGGAGATTAGCCGACAGCACTGATATACGGCCCATTACCGTCTGCCCTTGATAAAACCGACCCTTAAGTTATTGCTATTGATATAGTTTTTTATATTTTCTCGCATTTTATTATTATTATTTTGGACTTATGAGAAAGGATAAAAGGGAAAGTATTAAGATCATAAAAATTTAATTTCCTTACGTTGATCTCAAAGCATCAAAGTAATCGACCCACATTAATAAGAAAACGTCTTTTTCATCTGATATTTACAAGGAAAATAACAAAAAGGCTTTGTTATTGCTTTAAAAAGAATGATCGTCGTCGATAAAGAATAATTGATAATTTATGTTATTATATTTAAAAATGGAAAAGAAAAAGCGCGAAAGAGAAAGAGAGTGAGAACGAGATAGAGAGAGATATAGATAGAGAGAGAGTGAATAAGTGAGGGGAGGGAGGAAGAAAGAGAGAAGAGAAGAGAGAATGGGAGAGAGAGAGAGGGTGAGAGAGAGAGGGTGAGAGAGAGAGAGAAAGAAAGAGAGAGAGAGAAAGAGAGAGAGAGAGAGAGAGAGATATGGGGAGAGGGAGAAAGATTGATTGATTGAACGTTTTATTTAACCACGCAAAGTTAGGTCTCGTGGATCTTTCTTCCACTTAACGTGAATTGTACATTTTACATTATACCTACAATTTATACAGACTCTTTTGGTCTTTACAATTTATTTTACTAATAGAAAATTTATTTTACAAATAGAATACTAGAAAAAATACAGCTTTACACATTCTTTACTAAATATTTCACAATAATATATAATAACATATAATAATAACATTTCTTTATGTAAGTATGTCAGAAACCAATGAATAACACTCGAAGAAAAAAAAAGAGAAGAAAACAATAAAAACTTTAACAAGAATTTTTGATAGTCAGACACGACTTTAAATTAATTAACCACTTATTTTTTAATTTTCGTTATTATTATAGTTATTTAGAGAATGCAAAAACACATAATATAAAACATAATATTAATTAATATATGATTCCATGATTTTATGATGTTTTAATTATTTTTCATCAGATGTTTTAGATATTTTCTTTTGAAAGAGAAAGAGGGAGAGAGGGAGAGAGAGAGAGAGAGAGAGAGAGAGAGAGAGAGAGAGAGAGAGGGAGGGAGAGAGAGGAGAGAAAAAAGTAGAAATGACAAATCAGGAAGCTATGTGTTTGTTTATGAAAGAATGAATGATTATGAAGGTAAATTCATAATAAGATAGATAAATGAATTTAAAAAGAGCGATTGATTGTTGGGTTGCTATAAAGATGCTTATTAATGGCCTTGAAGGGTGCTGAAAATGAACTTGAAATGAAATTATTTTTATGAACAAATGTTTTTGTTTTTTTTATATTTTACTGAAAGAGTCTTTTACTAAATCCAAATGCTTCCGATATTTTTAAAAAATCACAAAATTTGTGTTGAATTCTAAACAACTCTAATGTTCTACAGGAGTCTTTACAGGACTTTAACATCTTGTAATGTGCAAAGAATGGCATAAAAGTGGCCTACTTAAATGAATTTGATTCGGCGATATAAAATAAAACGTTTGGGGAGTTTGTGTTGATTAAATCCTTCTTATTTCCCTTAAATTAGCATAAAATCAAAACATTGGTAACTTAGCCAGAAGTAAGGAATATTCAGCTTTCTAACTGTTGTATTGTAAAATCGCTGAATTCTAATAAACCCAAAGGATTTAAGAAGTTTTAGTAGAGCAGCGGTAGAATCCAGCGAAAAAATAACATTTTAATTATTTGAGTTTGTGCATGCCAAAGTAAAACTTTCCTTAAATTTTCTGCAAAAAAACACGCTTAAATCAAGTTATAATTAATTCGAGATGTGTGACATTCTTTTAGTTTTTGTAATTCGAGATGTGTGACATTCTTTTAGTTTTTGTTGTGATTTATTATTTAAGAGAATGTACTTATTAGCGTGAGGGTGATGACTAGAATGAATCAAAATAGTACACGTATATTTTTCTAACTGGAAGGCTGTTTGGATATAATCGTTTGTCAGTTTTGTTTTTCTTCCCTTTGAACTGAACGCTTTTTGTAGTTCATGTTGTACCTCTTACGCGATCGGGAGTCGCTCACGCGAAACGGAATATTTTTGAACTTTTTTTTTCACTTTTTCACGGAGGAAATGAGGAAGCGTGTAATTTAATTTGTAACAAACCATTGAATGTTAACATCTTTGTAAGCCGATGCCACGATTCCTTGATTTCGCGTGATAACTAACGAGGATCGTCACGTGATGTTTTCACGTATTTACACAAGCCATCAAAACACACTTGCCCTTGAACCCGGCACTTGTTTGAATTCGGTCTAGAATTCTGTCAGCATTTTTGGGGCCAATTTTTTTTTTCGCCGCTTCCTTGAAGAAAATTTTAACAATGCTGCCAGAGAATTCGCCACCCACTCCGTCAGCCTTTTCATTTATTCAGGCCCATCGATTCACAGATATTCCTACACCTAACTAGATTTTAAATATTAAAAAATCGTTACTTTGAAAGATAGGTATTGATGATCAATTGTATTTACTTAGTTGCAGACCAACACAACGGAAATCGTCTAATTCAAACTGTTTATATTCGCGCTTGTAAGTGCGTACTTTTAAACTATACACCAACAGCAAATAATATTGATACATAGTACTACTTAATGTCAGTTTTTATATTATATCTTAAGAAATTTTCATATCGAAAAAAATAAGACCATTAGCTTGCCAAATAACTTTAAAAAAATTTCTCTCTCTCTCTCTCTCTCTCTCTCCCTCTATCTGTCTGTCTGTCTCTCTCTCTCTCTCTCTCTCTCTCACTCTCTCACTCACTCACTTTCTCACTCACCCTCCCTCCTTTTTTCCCTTTCACTCCCTTACTCACGTCCCACTCACTCCATTTTTTTAATGACAAATATAGTAAGGTAAATTTACTAAAATATGACCAACTACAAAAAGTACCCATTATGAATATTGTTTTTAACTCAGTATATTTTAAACAATCTAAATATATCAATAGTACTTTTCATCATCATGTTAAACGTGTTACAACCAGCATAGGAGTATAAAACACTTCACAATATCAAGACGTAATACTGTAAAATATAAAAATATATTTTGCTATAACAATAAACATCTACTATAATGATTTACCAGATGGAATTAAGAAAGCCTCCAATATAGAAGAAATGAAAAACTTTATGTAAAACAACTAATAAAAAATGATTAATAATTGAATTTATTATATCTGTCAAGTATTCAAACTATTATAGCGTACTGTATGTTGTTTTGCACAAATGTGTAAGTACTCTTCAGGATTTATTTGTTAATAGATATATTACAGTTTTTAATGAGGTGATGAAAATTTAATTCTATATGTATGTAATCTATAACACTGATAGTAAATTTTGTAAGTGAACAATTTCTTTCTTTATTAATTTTTTTATAGTGAAATGAACGTAAATATTTATTTAGTTATTCCACATGCTCGACATTCAGCCTATTTTTTGCTTTATTATTGTAATCATATGATCATCTAGAAACGCATGTATGTAAATTCAAATTGTAAAATGTTCGTTTCCCGTTGAGTGTAAGAAAGGTCGACTTGACATACCTCTACGATATTTGTAAAAAATAAATCAAATCTCTCTCTCTCTCTCTCTCTTCTCTCTCTCTCTCTCTCTCTCTCTCTCTCTCTCTCTCTCACTCTCACTCTCACTCTCATATCGGGTTCAGGCGAGGCTACATGGCCATTGTCGTTTGAGGCGACGTGATCTTTATCTTAGGATGGTAAAAAGTAGAGAGGGTTTGAGCAGTAGGGTTAGGATGGGTTGAACAATCGGGGTGAAACTTGCCGGGATTCGTACGAAGGAACACAAGCTTGGCAAATATGAGTCTGACTCTTCTAATTTTGGAATCGTGGCGTCAACAACCAAACTCAGAACCTTGTCCGCCTGAAGTTCCTCCAGAAACTTTTATATGCGGGTAAGCTGTTGGAGCCTCCTGTTAGTCTGTGAATTAACAAACTGGCCTCTGTATGGATGAATTAGGTAGGACTTCCAGGGTTCTCATTGCTCCTATAATGTTCAGGCGTGCTAGCTTCTAAGCAGAAACTTACGATCCCATTCGCTCAGATGTAATGGTTTCACCAAAACCAATCCATAGATTATCATGGGCTGACGACCTGTACCCAGGGACATAATTAAATTTATTGCCCCGCTTTTCCCACAATGGCGTTTTACCACCCTCTTAATCCGTCCATTTATGTGCCCTATAAACGAGAAATAGGCTCTTATTGTATATATGCTATCAAAATCTAATCCACCACGCAATGTAGTTTAAGAGAAATAATTATCGTTATTTATATTATTTTCAGATTAAAATAACATTGGCAGGCTACATGAACAAATGTTTACGTAAAATAAATTGTTCAGTTGATAAGGAATATAATTTTTTATTATTTAACAATTTTCATAGTGACGTGTATTTTATCAGTATGGATAAATTTTCAGTGCTATTACAGCAATCGATAAGGCGATAATAAAAGTCCAATGCTCCGAAAAATGACTATCTGCTGCGCTAAACTGTGAATAGTCTGAAAAATCTGCCATACTGATAAACAAAGCGTAAGTTTTTGCTCTACGGAATAAAACTGCGTGCACATTATTTTCGCAGACAAGAGGGCTCCCAATGTGATATGCGAGATTTGTCTGCGTTCGAGCACAGAGTACAAACGTATATTTGTCATCTACATTACGTGAAATGAATACATTCTGGCATTCCGAGGCGTTCATCAACGTCACGGGGGCTTTTCGCAACCTGAAGTCTGAGGATAGAGTAAAGTTAAACCCAAATGACAGGCATTTTGTTTTATCGGAGGCGAGGGATTGGCTTTTCGCCCACATCACCATGGGCTCCATTGAAACGGTAGTTTGCGGCTTGATTACATCGGTGAAGGTTAAACGATTCTTCAATTGGACGAGACAGATGTCATGTGCGTATAAGCCTGGTAACAACATGTTCCCAATGTAGGAATACTTATGATGAACGTATATAAATTTGATCGCTCCCTCATCGCGTTTAGGTTTTGTCTGAAAATCCGTGCTTCCAAAGATGACCCTGAACATTTCAGGTTCATACTCATAAATGTATCCTTTTGCGAACCTAACGAAACAACTGCTCGCAGTCACGATGTATTTACTGTTTACGATAGAACCCATGCAATACATTTTGATTATCATTGATCTTACGGTCACTACAAACGGATATTCACCTTTAGATACGGGTTCACTCTCGAATTTTTCTCCATCCTTTGCCACAATCGCTGTGATACGTAACGAAAATTGCAAAAAGGCAAACGCAAATACAAATAATTGAAACATTGCATATTTGTATATTTGTTAATAAAGCTGTTTATAAAATAACATATGGTAAATTGTTTTAATAAATATTATTTATTTAATCCATTATATTTAGTGGTCTGATTGATTAAATTACTTCTTTCAATTAATTAATGTTTTTATGTAAGGTCTTGGTTGAAATGAAAAAGTTATTGTCATGAGCGGGATTCGAACTCACGACCTTCGGCTCAATACATTGCTGCTCTAACCAATTGGGCTATCGTGATTTTGATCCACTTGTATAAAGGTTGCGGGTTTGACACTGACTTTTCCATTTCAACCAAGACCTTACATAAAAACGTTATTTATTTATTTTAATTTCTGGGCCGGCAAACTAGTACTAACCACAACGGGGGCATTTCGCAACCTGAAGTCTTAGGGTGAAGTTTTAGGGCCGGCAAACTAGTTAGTATTACATTGGCCATCACCAGCTCTCTCTTCCTTAGCTTTGCATTTCTTTTCTTATCTTTCTCAAGTTTTATTCCTATTCTTAAGAATGAAATGAAGAAAGAAGAAATGTCATTATGGTACAACGCTAACCAACTCTCTTTTCTTTGCCCTATTGCTAGCCTCTCTGTACCTCAGGGCCTTGTCAATTATAGATGAAATAAGACATTAACAAACACAAATACACAGAAACAAGATAAAAACAGGTCAGCCTGGCTCACATTCACACTTCCCAAAAGTACTTGTTATTACTCGGGGGTAATTTGGGATATGCCCTTACATTCACGCTAATAAATTACTTTCATACATTCATTTTCACCACCCCACATTTGATGTTTCTCGTTATTTCTTATGATATGTAAATTTGAATAAATAAAGGTAAACATAATAGGTGTAATATTCATACGGTGATAAATATGAATTTTTTTAAAAATTGTAATAATGTTGTTCAAATCCCTTTGATATTTTTGCACCAAGAAAAACACCATGACTAAGCGGACAAGGGATCAAATTTAATGAAACCAATATTAGATTCTTTTTGCGACTTTCGTTTTTTACTATTCCATACATTAATGTTTAGTATTATTTATATCATGTCTTTTTAATTTGTGTTAATACTTTTTTAAAATAGAGTTATTTTCCGTCTTGCTAGTGGAATTGGACCCGAGTGTTTGTTACTCCTCAGCTAATTTATTACAAATTAATTATCCCGACGGTCCGAACAGGGGAAAAAAAGGACGTGATATCAAAGGTATAAGAGAGCTATTAATCCGGCTTGGCTCATAAATAAACCAATACGGCCACGCTACCGCTTCCGCAGCCGGTCGGTTTCGGTCGGTTGATAAAACTTTTTTCCCCCCTCGGCATTTTCGCCAGGGAAGAGATAAAATTCATGGACGATGTGGGGGCCGTGTGTTTTATCCTTGTATCCATGGCGACTTACTTTAAATTCCCCGGGCTGCCGGTATCGATCACGATGTGAATTAGAGAAACGGCGTATGCATCAGACCCGTGCCTGATTTAACGTCATTCCCTTTTTCTGACGTTCGGACGTAAATCTACCCGTTTATATTCGATGGTTCTGATTGCTGTCTTCTTCAGTGACAGCTTACCGCATCGAGATTGTTCCGGGCGACGGTTTATAATTCGATGGAATCCGCAGAATAATACAACATTACACATAATTAAGACTACAACATAAATTATGACAATGAGATAGGTAACAGGTTAACTGAAAGATGGTCCGTTTGTCCTCGCTTTTCATCAATTAGTTCATTCAGGTAAACGCAACTTCCCAAAAATATCAGATATTTCTAACAAAAATCACTAAGACCTAATGAGGAAGATTGACGACAGACCATTCCAGCGAGTGTAAGTAGACCAAAATAACGACCAAATTACAGGTTTACTTCACCGTTTATACTTTGTTCTTAGTACGTTGCTATGATAGTTGGTACTCAAGATGTCTGGCTTAATTAAGATTCAGAGGTGGTAGCTTCCACACAGACTATTAGTGTCCCTCAAAAACCGTCCAATTAGCTGCGAAACCAACAAATAACCCACAATTTACTACAGCAATATTTAATTTAGCTTACGGCTATAAAAAATAGTACCACGATTGTTTTTAATACACGAAAAATGTGTATTCTCGAAATCTAATTACATCAAAAATCTGGTGAGCCTGGAAAATTTTCTCCTTCACTTTTACACGATTTAGGAAACTTTTAATAAGAAATTTAACGAGTTTAAAATTAAATTATACTCTGTCATACCAAGATTTTCAACCAAAAATTATACTTAATAACCTGTAGAAAAAAAGAAAAAAATCCGACTAGTATTTGCCACGCTGGCATTCTGAGTTCGAATCTTGGCATAGCACTTAGAATTTTATGTTAGATTAATTTGGAAAAAGTATGACAATAAATACTACCTCATATTGCCGAAGATTTAGATAATTCTCAAAGCATAAGGTAATTGTCTCTTGGGTGAAGAATCTCCCAAACAACAGTATAAATACTTTGATTAAACCTAAAAATTTTATTGTGTATATCATTGTATAAATTCATATTCATCATGTGTATTTGTATAATTTAAACAATGTTTGTAAATCTCAAGCCCTGAAGATGATCTCAATAAAGATCGAAACGTTGGCACGATAAAGAAAATGTTTTCTACATCACACCAGACCGTATTTCACGATCTCTAAATAATCATTAATTAACAGTCACTAAATACTAAAATATTCTCTCAAATAAGGGGACGGGAATTTTTGTAAAAAATGCACAATGGATAATACTAGTTAGTTCTGTAAACTGGTCCGCCTTTTCTTCCTTACCCTAATAATAATGAATTTAATGGAAGGCTACAGACGTGGGATCACCGATTTGAATGAAACTGTTTTTGACGATAGGAAAATTATTAGACACTTGTACGAACATTCTTGGGCAATAGAAGCCTAGAAAAAAATTAGATAATTTCAATACATTTTTTAAAATATGTTTTTCTTTCTTCGTCATGCATGAAATTCTCTAATGTCGCTGGATTTATAAAATGATAAAATCAATGTATTCCTGAAAATGAATCCATTTTATAAGTCGTTTATTTACACTTGTTCATTGTTTGATATTATTAATTCTGCCTGATAATGTTCATACTTCATATCATTTGTCTGCCTCTGCCTCCACGATATCGGATACGTGGCAGTCGCGCGTAGTCTCAGGTTAGCGAACATGACAACGGGACGTTATTACATATATATTAGTCCATATATGTATTTAGTAGTGATAATTGACCTATTAATTTTACTTTTTATTGAATGTCTTGGTTGGTAGAGATGAAAAGCTGAAGGTCGTGGGTTCGAATCCCGCTTGTAACTTTAAATTATTTTACTCGTACCGTCTTTTTTAATATATTTAACCTCATTTGATACAATCTTGCTTTATAGTTCCTCATTATTAATAAAGGTATAAGGTCAAATCTTAGATATAAAGTATAATTAATTACAAAATTATGATACATCTGTAGATTTGTACCATTACTAATAATGAGAAACTATAAAGCAAGATTGTATTAAATGATGTTAGATATATTAAAAAAGACGCTACATGAAAGATAAGTCAAAATAGTTGTTTTGGATTGGCCGGGGACAATTTTTTTAATGTCTGGACACCATCATAGAAACATAATATAAAAAAAATCATGATTCTTATGGATTTAATCCAAATTCACTGTTATTACTGCCTTTGGATAACATACTTTTTTCTTATTTGAGGTGATATAAAGAGTGACTAGGTTTCTGCCATTAATAGTGAGAAAAACAAGGATAAAATGAAGAAAAACTCATCAAACGTTTCATTTATCTCCTATTTTAATTTATTTGCTGAGGCTAGGTTTGTTCCATTACGTATATTTTATAGGTTTTTAAGCCCCTCTTACATTTCCTACAGATTGGTCTGTTCAGAGTTATCATTATTTTCGTGATTTTTTTAAAAAATCGGAAGCATTTGTATGGGAAAAATTTCGAGAATGTTTTTTTTCTCAAAAATTTGTATTCAGGTTTTTTTAAGTGCTAGAAATATAGTAATATAAATAATATCAAATTTGTTTCTTGATGATTTTTTTTGGAAATTGTTTTTTCAAAATACGGAAGTTGAAATATATTTTTCAGTTAGAAGACAAGAACGCTGTGACAACACTAGTATTTTTGGACTAGTATTGCCAAAAAACAGTTTCATTGAAATCGGTGATCACCGTCCATAGCCTCTCTTTGTTACCTAAACTCCATCACCTGAGAACGGCGGGTTTTTCTATTGTATTGTTCTTTATAAAACAATGTTTAATAATTTTTTAGTATATACTTAATGATTTTGAATGTGGTTTCTTATGACTGACCGAAATGACTGAAATAATGTGAAAAATTCGGAATATTCATTTGTCACCGAGAATCCAATCCGATTACACGATATTTGAAAAATGGCAAAAAGGAGGGAAAATTCAAAAGGTGGGTTGAGATGGGATGTTAGTGGCCGAGGGGATCGAAGTCACGATAGCTCTAGTGGTAGAGTGGCGGCGTATCAAGCCGAAGGTCGTGGGTTCGAATCCCCCTCGTGACACTGACTTTTTTATCTCAACTTAAAACCTTAATTAATTGAATGTTATGAATTGGTCAAGCGGACCACGAAAAATAGTGAATTCGGAATATGTTGGTTAGTTGCACCCTGGTCGTTTGTCCTCGCTTTCTTCTTTCGTAAGCAACAGCTGTCTGAATCTCTTTGAAAGAGGGTTCACTTTTTAAACTCTGATAAGACTATGTTGATGTAGATGTAATTTTTTCAGGGTATGGTATACTGCGCCCTTTGAGAGCTATTGTATCCCCCGTTCTCTGCCTAAAGCACATCGGTGAGTCCTATTTCATCAAGAAACTTGATTAATAGGCCCGGTTTTAATGGTTGAGCTGGCTCTTCTATGGTCACATTATACATCCCAAAACATTTCCTCCTGCNTTTCCATGCTAATTGTAGGACATGTTCTCATTGCTCCCGTTATGCAGATGCATGCAAGTCTCTGTATTTTTGTGAGTTCTTTCCTTTTGGTTATTTATTCTGCTTTATCAGCCCAGGCTACAGCTCCGTATGTAAGTAAAGGTGTTACTCCTGATAAGACTATTGAAGACATGAATCAAAAGTAAAATAGTGAACAACTGGGAGCGGTCAATAAGCGAGATAGACTAAAAGTTTGAGTCATGTATATATATGACTCAAACTTTTAGTATATATATATGTATATATGTATATAATATATTATTATATATATAATATTATATATGTATATATATAAAATATTGTATATATAATTACATATTATATATAGTATACATATGTTACATACTTTTTGTAACCTCAGTAGAAGGTGCAATCATGACCAAAATTTTAAATTTTGTAATTTTTACATGTTCCAACTGATATCGGCAAACATTTTATATCATTCAGATTATTGCAAATAGAAGTATCTTAAAGAAAATTTAGCGTACTTTCAAATGGTGTAATTGGATTTGTTGTAGTCTCAAAATTTTGGAAGTTGTAAGCGTTTTTATGTGGTAAGGTAGTGAAAAGTTGAAAAAACCTAAATTGNATTAAGCTTTCTGTATACATATACATATATAGTATATATAGGTTATATATACACATATATTATATATCGTATGTATATATATTTTTTTCTTTTTTTAAAGTTTTTCTCCCATTCGCCGTCATTGTTTTCTAGGCCAACGTCCCTTTATTCTGCATGTAGGGTTGGATTGAATATAACCGAGTGAGAGTTTTTCATTATGTTATCTTTTTCTAGTGATAGGAAAATTGTTTTGAAATTAAAAAAAGCCTATCCTCGCCTTCTTGTTTGAGCCGCGACTCAGATTCCATCTTCGGAAGACCAATTTCTATCTTATGCTCATAAAACAAAGGTTAATGAATGTTTGAAACGCCTTTCATTGAAACTTTCGTAAAACGTAAACTTATCCAACTAATTTTTCGGCTGCATCATATTTATCAATAATATATGAATTTTATTGTATGTTTTATATATATATATATATATATATATATATATATATATTGTATTTTTTAATCAAAGTAAAGACCTTTGTATAATCTAACTGTTAATTGTTTAAAATTGGTTGTTTAATGAGCGATGCCGTAGAAAAAAAACCAACATTAAAGCCAATTATTTCATCCGGTTACGTTAAACTCAACTCGGAATGTATTCTTTAACGTACGATGACAATTTTACTTTATTCCAATTGAAATTACACATTTTTTTCTATAATAATAATTTTAAACTGTAATTAGCGACGAAGAGCGAATGAATGGCCGCGTACATTGAATTTGAATGTTGCAATTAGGAAGAAGGAAGACAGTTTAAAAGTAGTTCCCGTGCAATTGCCCAAATTGACAATAAAATAATGACTTGGAAAATTAGGCAGTTTAATGCGACAAATTAACCTTTTACAGGGTATTCAGACGTAAAAATTGGTACGATTCTGAGTTTTATTTGTCTCGGAGATGATAAAAGTGGCAAATTCTAAGAAATTTTGTAAATAACACGCCCTGTTTTCGATTCAATTTAAGCAATTTTCTAAGTTAAATAGCAAGGAAAGCCCAGATTATATCACTGCCTAAGCCAAGCAGTGCACTGGCCCTTGCACCACTATGTTATAAAATTAAAATGCAAAGATTTTGTTTGGAATAATAATAGGTAATGAGAATACCAGGAAGCGGGCTTGTCCTCCCCAGGCACTGCAGCCTTCTGGCTTATTGTACCTTCCTAGTTCCTTAGTTCAGTGCAATAGACTCAATCCTTCTTCTTAGATCAGGTCATTGACTGTCGCTGCTACAATTTCATTCCCTAGATTTTTTTTTCATATGTTAGGTTAAATCTCCATTGAGCCGTTGCTTCGCATTAGAAGATGGTATGGGTGGCTGTTTCCTGCTCCTCATTGCATAATCTGCAGATAGGATCATCGTTATATATGTCCATGTTATATGTTTTCTCAGATGCCAGTGACTAATAGTCCTACCACTACTCTGAGTCTAGCCCTCTCCAATTTTAGCAGTGAGTTGGCCAGTCTTGGTGAGGGTTATTTCACCATAAGTTTACTGTGCCTAGCACCGCTCGAGTTTATCCTCTTCTCTTTTTGTTTATTTGGATCCATTCTGCTATGGAGGAGGATTCTATATTTGTTTTTGTTATCCCAAGGTTCAGGGCCTATGTATGGTCTTGCAAATCCTCCTCTGGCCAGTGTGTCTGCTTTCTTATTATCCAAAATTCCTCTGTGCCCTGGCACCCAAGATATCATCAGGTTGTTGTGTTTCCCCAGGTTTTGGTTATTTTGGATGTATTTTGTTTGGAAATAAGTATGAAATCAAATTATGAAAGTGTGTGACTTGAAAACAAATAAAATTAAATAACTAACGGTTCTGTACATTATAGAGAAGTTTTAACACAACCTGCTTAAGGTCTTCACTGTGAATACATTTTTACACGTCTATTAAAATTTCGACATATTGCAAAATAATTATTTTAACGAGATCGAAGGAAAGTAACTAATATAAGATGGAATTACAGGATGCAAGAAATGATTATGCGGTCCCCTTTTCCTCGTTGTATTGAATTAGAAGTGTTATGAAGTAGCTGCTTAGTATTTGCCTGTTTTTTTGCTTGCCCAAACTCAATTTTAACTCGACTAGTCAATATTTTGCACATTGTACGGAGTGTCATAGCAGGGTTGAAGATTACTCGAGAGCTTAGATAAATATTGAAAAGGGTGGAGGAAATGATGTATTCGTCTGCTTGTTCTCGCTGTGCTGGATCAGAAGCTTTCGTTCTGAAATCTTCTAATGATGACTTGAAAAATATAGCGCAAACTTATTTCATACCGTTTGATTATCCCTCACATTCTGCCATACGTTTGATCTAGTGTTTTAATAGATTATATGTGCCTTGATAGTTTTTTCTATCTCTTTTATTTTGTATGTCGAAACACTTTAAACTCGATTGTATTTTTGGCAAATTGTACAGAGAGAATGTCATGGGATTGAAGGATACTCAAGAGCACGCACGCTCTCGAGGAGTGCGACAACCGATATATGTATAAATTCAGTTGTACATATTTATTTATACGTATATACAAATATATAAATATATATACACTCTTGATTCGAGGTTGAAGGATAGGAAATGGAGAAGCCGAGGGTGTGTAGGGAGAGTATGTGACAAGGCGGAGATGGTGCACGGAAGGCACCACCAGGCACACGGCCCTCGCCTATCAATTAGAACCACCCCCGATCTGCCCCCGGTTTAAACAGCCCTATAAATCCAACCGAGGGGTAAATACCTGGCATTAACCCTATAATATCCGGCGGGGGAGGGGGCTTCAGCCGACTTAAAACTTCCCTGCAACCGCTATACTAATTTGTAACCCTTTCTCCCTCTCTTTCTCTCTCTTTCTCTCTCATTTCGAAACTTTTACCTGGATCTCATTTTGTGCAACCTTGCCGCCTCGGCTAATTTTCTTGGAATTGCTCCCTCTTGCCCGACACAACTTTGCGCCCTGGCCCGTTGCTCCGGTTGGAATTACTTTTATTAAGCTTTAACTTGGTTGTTTCTACACAACGTCGAAAAGAAAATAGGCCACAGGAACGTAAAAGTAACCCAAAGCGTCGCAATCCAGCCCCGAATTTAACTCATAAAACACCATTTTAATGTATGTTGATAATGGTTTTAATAAAAGGATCACTTAATTGGGCAAAGCTTAAAAATTATCATAGATCTCCGCTCAATCTATTTAAGCTGTTGCCGAACAAAAAGCCCAGGGTTCAGTGATAAACGTTACACTTTTCTCCATCAGTGTGAACGGTAACGTTGACGGTATCCCTAGACCTAACAGACGATTACTGAACGTCGACACCTCTGCTTTTTCCTTTCGGGGGAAGACCTAGCGGAAAAAGGGTAATAAGCCGCGTCCTCAAGAACATCGTCCAAGATATAGAAGAAGGTCTTGGAGGTCTTGAAAGTGAAACGAATGAATACTCGTCAAAATGGGCAACTTGTCCCTTCGGCGAGTCTCGTTCTCACCTTTGATACTCCTAAATTATGAATATTTATTATACTTCATGCACCCTAATTTGGGTTAGATTATTAATACTTTACAATTAATTAAGGTTTTCAGTTGAGATAAAAAAGTCAGTGGCACGAGCGGGATTCGAACCCACGATCTTCGGCTTGATCCGCCGCTGCTCTACCACTTGAGCTATCCTTAAGAAAACCTTAATTAATTGTAATATATTAATTGGCCAAGCGGACCACGAAACTAGTGAATTTAATAAGTTTAAAATGAAGTATACTTCACTAAAGCTCTCCGTGGCCATTTCATTTGTCGCCGAGAATCAAATTGATTACACGACATTTGAAAAATGGCAAAAAGGAGGGAAAATTCAAAAGGTGTGGTTGAGATGGGAGGTTGGTGTCCGTCCGAATGGATCGAGGCACGATTGCTCAAGTGGTAGAGCAGCGGCGTATCAAGCCGAAGATCGTGGGTTCGAATCCCGCTCGTGCCATTGACTTTTTTATCTCAACTGAAAACCTTAATTAATTGTAAGATATTAATTGGTCAAGCGGACCACGAAACTAGGGAATTATTAATACTGTGCGCAGATCGATGGAGGAATAATCAGTACTCCACCGGCTAATCAGAATGAGTGAAACGCATGAATTTATTTATTTGCGTGACTGATTTATCGAAATTAATTAGTGTTAGGATAGAGTATAGTTTGCATGCGTTTGGGGCTGAAATGATCTAGCTGTCGATAGCCTCCGCCTGAGCGTAATCCCATTCGTAAGGAAGCGACGATCTCATGGGCATGTGGCTTAAAAGGGATCTAGCGACCCAGCCGCTTAACGAGCTGGGTGAACTCCCGATGTATAGACACTAGGGCCAGCTCATCGGGAAGTGACTACCCTTCGAGGTTAAAGTCCGAAAAGTCAGAATAATAACGTTTTATTAACGGCTAGGTGGCAGGTGAAGGGTAAGGTTTATGTTTTATTATAGTAAATCGATGAAGATCCTTTAAGATGTTTTTGCGCTTATGTTGCGTGTTAATCCTGCCTGTTAGTAAAAAGGTAAAAAATGATTCGCAACGTTCAACTCTATGTTTTTTCCGAAATTGATGCCAAGATACTTTACTTTTGAAATTATGATTACTTCCAAAAAAAAAATTGTTAAAATACTTTTCTACTTGAACCATTTTGCAAATTTAAATCTGAACGTAAAAATGACAAATAGGGAAAGCACTAGTTCTTAGATTTCACTGGAATTTTTTTTAAATTCTAAAGCTTAGCCTATTTCAAAAATGAGGTTTTGTTTGAAATAAATTGAATTGTTTATATATTTCTCAATACTGTTTCTTAATGTTTCCCAAGCTTTAGTCTAATCTATAAAACCCAATGGTTGTATAATTAGGTAAAGCTGTTAATTAAAAAACCTATAAAGAGGTAGGTTTATATAATTAATAATGAATTTTTAATTAGAATGAATTCGTAATAATACTAATTAAGCTCATATCCGCTTGGGTTAAATTAAAGAAGATTCGATTAATTTTTAACGTTAAGAAAATTTTATGGTTATTGTAAGTAACCTCGTGCTTTAAGTTTTTTAAAAATATTTTAGTAAAATAAATTAGCAAAATATTTCTCTCTGATGCAATATGGATTTGTGGAGGATCAAATCACAGTGAATACATGAGATTTTGCCTTTCCCATTTCACGTATGCAGGAGTTCCTCAGGGAAGCAGTTTGGGCCCCACACTTTCCCAAGTGAATGCGGCTGACATCCTGTCCTCAAACGATCACCCTGACCTTTGCAGATAAAGAGATCCTTTTAAATTACTCCAATTCTATCGTTTTCACTCAACTGTGTAACACTGACTTACTTTTCATTTAAAGACTGCTTTATAACGCCTTAGTGTAGGCGATATGAGCTTAAGGACTGAAAGTACGGAATGAAGCCAAATATTCCAATATCGGCCCACCCTAATCCTAAGAAAAATCCTGGATGCTCCTTACGTGTTCAACTAAAGTACACATACAGAACTTAATATGTATTTCTTTTGTTCAAGCTGTAATGCCTTCCTGTTACCGCACGATAGAAAAAACGACATAAACCCTTAAATTCAGAAACCACTCAACCCGACGAATTCCCTCAAACCGTCCAAATCCGACTGCAGTGTTTACTTACTATCCAGTGACAGTGCTACTGACTGATAGTCTTAATAAATTATACATTTATTATCATAGGAGTAATGAAATTGCTACTGAATTGACATAGTACAAATAAAAAAAATAACAAACTTCATTTTCAGATTTAGTTTATAAATAAATGATAGATGACTGTAACGTCCATATGGTTGAATTCTAAGAAATACCTCGGAAAACCGGTCGATCTGCACAGCCGGCCTCATTAATATTGAATTTATCCCAGTGGTCCTAAACTTCATTGTACGCGTTAGAAACGCTTTCTGGTGTTTTTTTCTCTTTCTATTATTAATAACTCTATTGACCAAAAATGTCACGGTGTAGAATATCCAGTCTGGTAGTTTGCGCCATATGCAAAATTGAACAATTCCATTGTTTAGTTTGGTAAAACGGCCGTGGAGAGGGAAGTGTCTTGAATAATTACAGGCGATAACGAAGTTTTATCGCCTTAACATAGTAAACAGAAATTTAAATATTAAACGTCCGTCAAGATGTTTCCCCGGGTGAATTATTGACTTAAAAAAATAAACCCTGGTTGGTCGGGGCAACAGGGAAATCACCTAAATAATACATTTGAACGAGGTTTCTCGAGAAAAGCTGAATAAAACCTGTCGTAATATTTTCAAAATAACTGTTATAATTGGTGGGGTTAAATAATGAAACACGTTTTCGGATGTTTCACCGACGGTATTAAGTAATAATGCGGCCCCTGCAGCCCTCTCACACCTTTAATGAGTACTGGGGTGGGTTTATCGGCCGGACGGGCCTTTTCATATTTCATAGCCGGTTCATCAAGTAAATTCAGATCCGAGATAAATTTCATGACTTGACGGAATCTAAATTTGAGCAAAATCGATCGACCCCAGGAGACGGAAGCAGCTGGCCTAATTTATGGCTAAATCAAGCGAGATTAAATCTATTTATGCTGCTCAGTCAAAGCCGAAACGACGGTAAATTCCTTTAGTTTTATTTCCTCGTATATTGTAAGTTTTTATTGATTTTCCAAAACCGAAAGTCATATTGTCTGCTATCAATTTCTTTTGTGAACCAAGCTGAGAATAAAATTACGCTGTAGAATACCAAGAACCATTCTGTTGATTTTCACACTTTTCAACAAGAATTGTAGCAAGCATCGCGGATACGCAACGGTGAAGATGACGCACGAGCAAAAAAAAAAAAAATTAATAATTACTCGCATGCACTGAACCGTTCTAGAATAAATAGCAACAAATTACATGGTCAACAAATGTCGATAAATAGCAATATAAGAGATGTACATTTCAAAGATGTAAATTAGAAGCTAAATAAACCGTTCGAAAATTGTGAAAATATTAATCAGCAACAGGCCTAGTCAAGTAAAAAATGTTTTTTTCCTGTGTGAAAATCATAAAAAACCTCTATAGCTTCAAACTGGAATATCTTGAAAATTAAATTACATCAGATTTACAGAGTTCTCGGGTGAATTTCGACAACAGGCGGACCTACGAAATTACGTGGTGAATGGTTAACAAAACCACAATAAATTTTGATGCGTTTGCCCAAGAACAGAAGACTTAGGAAAATGTCTGAAATCATCAACGATCCTAATCAATTCACAAAGATTTTCCACTTCATCGTTTCAAACTGAATGAACGCGGAAACTGAGCTCAACTACATCAGGTTTAGAGAAATCTAGGGTAAATATGGATAACAGGCAGACCAAAATTAAGTATTGTTGATGTACATTTGAAAGGTATGAATTGAAAATGAAATTGTTTGAAAATTGTGAAACCGAGAAGAACTAGAATCGTCAGCAGGCCTGGACAAATTAAAAAAGCCTACTCCTGTGTGAAAATCATCAAAAATACTCGATAATCGTTAGATACAAGAGTTTTCAACTTTTAGCCGTGGAAATTAAGCTAAAGTTTACAAAGTACTCGAGTAAATAAAGCGACACCAAACGAACCCAAATGGTCTGTTAAACTGTTAAAAATTCAATAATTACTGATAAAATTGATTATTAATAATTTGGATTCTTGGTTTTTTGGGGTGCTGAAAACGAATTTCAACTTTGTTTTTTGCTAAAAAATATTTTAACCTATTGTGCTACGTCGTTTGGTCACAAATTATCTATTTCATTATCTACAATACTCATTGGCTAGCTGTCAAATATAACTTGACTTAGTGATCGAGCAAAGCAGGTCAGAAAGGTATATTGTATTACATATGATATTTATATTACGGACTAAATATGCACTTGCATAAAAAATAAACCTTCAATAGTATAAATGCTGGAGGGTAATGAACGCGCGGACGACGCGGCAAAGGCCAGGACGCCCACCCTCCAGACCGGACCATCGCGACCAGGCTTCTGACGCCAAGCTAGCAGTAAAGAACATGATAAAAGAAAGATGGCAGCTGGGCCGGGTCGTCCAAGAGGCTTTTGCGCGTCAAGTGCGCGATTCGTAGATGCTCCCCCCCCCCGAGAACCTGAGCCGGAAACAAGGAATCGTCCTTACGCGATTAAGAATAGGCCATACGCGGTTGACACACGGGCACCTGTTCGTGGGCCAAAGCCCGCGCAGTTGCTCCTTATGCAGAGAAAGGTTGCTCAATGTGTCGCACATACTGGAAACATGTCATGCCTTGGCTCCATACAGGGAGCGTGTAGGCATGCCATCCTGCAATGGTACTCGAGCACTGCAGTGGGTTTCAGGGTTCCCCGTTTCGCTTTTTAGGGGAAATTGTTTTTTTTATTGTATATACTATGTCTTATGTGTTGTGTGTCTATATGTTTTGTCTGAGTTCATGTATTTATTAGCGTGAATGGCGACGGGTGAGGGTGAAATATAACGCCCCTGGAACGTTGAGAGCGACTCCATCGACCCCAATCTAGATTAGTTTGGGTATAGGTCTGTGGAGGAATATCAAGTACTCCACCGACCAAACGGAATGAGTGTACTGTATGGATGCATTTATGTGTATGAATGTAGTGTTTGAAAGGGTAAATAGAATATTGACTTAGTTGGGGTTGAAATGACCTAGATGTCGGAAGCCCGTCAAAAAAAAAAAAAAATATATATATATTCAATTTCAATAGTGTATATTCCTTGTCTGTAGTATATATTCAAAACATTTCATAAAACATTGTTGATAAGTGGTGTTTTATTCTTGCTGGGTTCGCTTCTTCTCGCTTATTTCAGACGTCTGACCGTATTAGACATGTTTGTTCATTTGTGGTGTGAGCTTTGCGTAACTAATGTTTCAAATCCATCTTTTTTTAATATTTACTTGTTAAAATAGAAAAATCAACTTTGTTTCTTGCTAAAAAAAAATATCGTAATATAATTTACTAGCGGCTTCGGTCACATATATATTTCAATAATCTTCGATACGATACAGGTTAGAATATTTGTTTTGCCAACGGCTTTTAATGTCTGATATTTTTCGATCAAATATAAAAAAATAAATGTTTCTTTTAAATCGGTGATCGCACGTCTGTCCCCTTTTAAGTTAATCGAGTTATGAGGGTTCTGTGGTCAATGCGACAACAGGCGGACCCAAGTTACACTGATTAATCTTCTATCAGGAGATCAGCAATATGTTATATGTATGTAGCAAGAGAATGTCCGGAATCATCAGCACGCCTATTCAAATTAAAAGAGTCTTATCCAGTTTGAAAATAGAAGAAAAGTGCTCATTGAAAATATTTTGAATGATTTTTATCAAATAAAAAAACATCGTTTAAATTAAAATATTTATGGTAGTGATTTATGATATTGGGATAGTGTTTGTAAAAGGAATTAAATTTAAAAATTATACATTGACAAACTATTACTGTTGTTTTTTACCTATTAATAAATGGAGAAAACACTAATTCAGGCTGTATTTTACCCAGTGATATTTTACGACGTTGCTGATTTATTTCCAATGATTTTTTCATGATTTATGCACAGTCCTAGTTGTCACTTTGGTTTAATGTCTGAAGGGTGTTAACAATGGGGCACACCTCCGCATATTTCCTGGCCTCTCATCCTGGAAAGGAGCCGAAACGATGCTGTTTTATCGCTGGAACCGTTTAATGTCGGGGTTGAAACAGGAAAGGAAATAAATTTAAAACCCAAATATTATTTATATTTTTTTACGATAAGTTTTAACAAATCTGTGTTTTGTTTCTTCCTTTGTAATCCAGATTTTATAGTTTTTTCTTTTATGTCAATACGTGACAAACAAAAGACGAAGATACGGGGGCCCTATATTAATGAAAACCTGGAGTCACAAAGAATATTAGTATAGTCTAGTGTGTTTTATCCTCAGTCCACCCATGCTTATCGAGAATGTATGATTGTATCACCACACGTTCTACCGCTAAATTATGAAAATTTGTGCAGGAAAATAAATTAAATAATTGTGATCGTTAACTCATCATGAGAAAAAGAAGACAATTTAAGTAGCTTTCGATAAGCCTTCTGGATAATAATCTTTGATTTATTCACCCCCTGACCAAGGCAAGAACAAAAAAAAACACCACCAATAATGGGTGTTTTATACCCAGTTAATCGTACATTTCTAGTCGGGGGCGGAGTGACATAAAAAGCGTTATCTCACCCGGGAGGGCTTAGATAGGGGCGGTAATTAAGTCCCTCTACAGGGCCGGATTGCTATTACCCCGTTGCTTCCCCACGCCCACGATGATCACCCATAGCAACCCGGAGGGTAAACAAGGCTGAATCACAGAATACCCTTGGTTAAATTCATCCAATGGCCAGAGGAAATCGACTGAAGATTGCTTACGTGTTGCCTATTGGCAGCCTTTAGACCGTCTTAAGCCAAATACTTCATGTTAAAACAACCTGATGTTATCCCAGCACCTTCATAACTATGATCGTTCTTTGTTTTTCATATTTTTAAACGCACATAAAATGATATGATACATCTATGCAGATTGGGTTAAAAAAAATTAGTCTAATCCCTGATCAGGCTTGACAATACGCCCGTGTCAATTGACAAGGATTATTTTTTAATCCAGCAATATTGGCTTCATATTTCCTGCACGTATGCGCGCCCGCGTGTTGCGCAAGGGCGGACCACCCTCGTCGAGGAAGTCTACACGAGGGATGTAAACACTGGGATAAAATGGCGCCGTTCCATCCCCCGGGTGCGGGGGTGGATGAACAATCGATAATTGAACGGCCCCCTTTGAGAAGATTTGAAAGTTCGTCCGTTGAAGAAATCAAAAACGTTATCTAACAAAGAAGTTTTCTTGCCATTCGCATTGACGAGTGTGACTTATTAGCAGCCTCTTTAATGGGTAAATCGGTAAATCTGATGGGTAGTCATCATTGAGACTAGAATATGAATGGAAAAGTTAAAATCTATAAGGAAAAGTCTATGGGGTCTAAAGTGGAGAAAGCGCCATTTTGTAAAGATTAACTAGGAGATCACCAGAAAATATTGGCACCAGAAGTTGCCATAATCAAAGATTTGCCAGGTTACGCGTCCAAGTTTATTTGTATCATGATTCATTGTATGATGGTTTGTATGATGGTTCATCATGAAGTCTGCGTTACACACCCAGTTTTATGTCACTTACATTATACCATGTGAAAACATAGTGATAGATTTCAGCCTTTGAAATAGAGGAATTTACCAGGCACCAAATTCTGCTATTACACTTCCTTGTTCTTGTCTGTTCATGTAACACGGTAAATAAATGAAGAATATCTTCTGACTTAAATACCGTAGAGTGTGTCACTCACCCTGCTTATAGCCTTGATATCGGTTATTATAATTTATAATGATGGAAGAAAAGTATATTTTAGTTGTAAAAAAAGTCCACGTGTTGTGCATAACAACTCACCTATCATATATCCCAAACATCATACTGCCCATAGTGAGGACCTAAAGTGCTAAATTTTGGCCCTTTAAACATAATGAATTCACAACACACAAAACTTTCTTTCAGCCTTTTCACTTCACTTTCCGTAAAACAAGAAATACAATGTTTCTATTAAATCTATAAAAGAGTAATTTTTATTGGTTGGTTATCTATTAAAATATCGGAAAATTATTATTCCATAGAAATCAAGATATATATTGAAATTAAAAAATAAAGAAACCGTGTCTGATATGTAAAACAGATAATTTTATTCTTGTCTCACCCTGCTTATATCCTGACGTCGGGCCATATGGCTACTGTCTTTTCTTTGATGATCTTTTCTTACGACAATTTACAAACAAGGAAAATTTTGAAATTGACGGATGGATTAACGCACCTGACTGACAGAACTAGCGGCAAGAGGCGGACTAGGATGATTGCAGTCAAGTTACAACATAACAAGCATAAAAAATCCAACATTTATAATAGAAAGTTAAATTAAAAAGATCATTCTGGCTAATTTCTAAGCCTAAGTTTCAGGTGGACACAGATTGTCAATAAGCATAATATCGTATTTAAAAAAAAAAATTATGGAGTTGGTGACTTTCTGAGTTTAACATGGCACATAGCAAGGAAAGAATGTAATTTTGTTTTTGTTTAAAAAAATATCTGTAATGCGTTTTGATGTTAAATCCAGAAGAATTGTCGGTTTTATGTTTCTTTTGATCGTGATTGTGCCTATCCTCGCTGGGTTGTTCTGTCACCGAAATCAAAAAGACACACTGAAGATGGAAAAATGCCTAAAAAACGGACCAACCCTGCGGAGGACGGGAAGATCAAAATTATCGCTAACGACCAAACTACATGTTCCTATTGGCTGAATTTGATCTAGTGGTCTTTTAGGCCGACTAAACCATGGAATAATTCCAGTAGTATATTCATACACCGGACATCATTAATTGTTATCATTTTTTAATTACCCCCTGATATTGCATTTTTGAATATTTTTCAGCATTTAACACAAACGATGTTTTTCCCATGTACCGATTAACTATTTAAGTCGCGTTTTTTCTACTAGTGTCATATCCGATTATGAAATACAAACAAAAATATTACAAAAAACATTGTTTCTAGTTAAATAATTTAAAAACATCGCGGGTTTTTACATTTTTATGAATTAATTTTTAATGATAGCGCCTCTTACTGAAGACCGCGAGAATTCGTGGATCGACTACTTGGATTTAAAACAAGAAGAAACAAACAAAATCTATTGGATAATTTAAACTTATTTTGTAGTATATGTTCATCTGTTCAGCAAGCAAGTTCGAAGCAAATTCTTCAACTGAGGATTGCAGAAGACGAAGTCTGGTAATCCGATATGCCCCCCCCCATTTTATCCATCATTAACTCCTTACGGGCCAACAAAAAATCAGAGGCCAATGCACCGAAGGGTTCCCCTTTTTTGCTGTTTTTAATTTCGATTATAAAAGTATACGGCATTGCTGTTTTAACCCGTCGGTTTTTGTTTAATTACTCCGCGGCACAATAGGCTGGTGGTTTTATGACGTGAGGGCCAAATTACACGGGGTTCATACAGAAGCAATTAAAAACCAAAACAATAAGTCTTTATTATTTTATTTTTGTCTGTAGTAGTGTAAAACAGCAGAATGTGATTGTATTGGACGTTTAGCAACGAGACTTGACGGGCCCCGCCCAAAGTCAACAACATTCAGATATATAATTTGAATATTGAAGTAATACTAATATACCGTCATATATAATTAAATAATATTAATTAAAATTGGCTAATTAAGGCTTGTGGGAGTAAATAAAATCTCGCTTCTTCTGAGATAGACTGGTTTTTAAATCCCAAATCCGGGAATTCAATAATTCTGTCTTTATTACTAAATAAATAATTATTAAATTGAATTACCATTTGGGATAAGGATCCACAAGAGGTGGATATTTTGGTAGAGAACATTAGAGCAGACCAAAGTTTAATTAAGAGATGAAAACAAGGTGGGTTTATATAGAAAGTTGGTTCTTTGGATCTCGTGGTTAGTCGTGGGTCAGCGGGGTTTCGCTACTTCGTGAACGACGTAAACCGAGTGTCCCTTTCTTTCACTAAATAGACATCGTTTGGAAAAAAGGTTCACAAGAGGTCAAAGTAGAATTAAGGGATGAAACAAGGTGGGATTATGAAGAAAGTTGGTTCTTTGGATCTCGTGGTTAGTCGTGGATCAAGGGGGGTTGCAGGAATTCGGGTTTTCTTTTTGGGAAACTTTTTTTCTTCTTTTTATTGTATATTACAACCATCTTCATTTTGTTATCTAGTAATAGTGTATGAATAAGTAATTAAGTAAACAAGAATGGAGAAACTACCCACTGGTAGTACTCCTAACTATTCTTTATCACTGGATAGAACATCCCGTGGCCATCGTCTTTTTAGTCGGCAAAGAGGGTTGGAAGGAATTCGTCGGGATGAGAGGATTTGAATTTGAGGATTTATAGTGGTTGGGAGGTTTGTGTAAAATTTTCGGTAACGGGAGTGGATTACATCTTGGACAAAAGGAATATTTAGGTCTTTATGGGTAGTGTCGTCGGACACATAAAAGGGAGCATTAAGGAAATTTCTGAGGATTATGGATTGGGCTCTTTGGTTGCGTAGGATATTGGAATGTTTGACTGAACCCCCCCCCACACTTCCAGTCCATAAGTCCATATCGTTTTCACTAGGGTGATATAAAGTATTCTTTTGTTGAAGAGAGATAGGTTAGAACGTCTGTCAAGAAGTCGTGAAAGTGCTCTGTAACGTTTCATTTTGGGAAACAACGCAAATTTTATGGGATAAGGGATGATGAGAAAACGTTGGAAAATTAAATGATTGCAGAGGAAAAAAAAAGTTTTAGGAATAGGGTTAAAAATGATATCACACAATGGATATATATANAATTTTTTAAGGAATAAGAACTTTTAGATGATAATAGTAATGATGGTACTTTGGGCCTTGTATTGACTTGGGTCAGCTTCTGCCAGGACGGACTGGGTTTTTGGTAGAATTTGACATCAGAGTTGTGAATAATTTCATTATAACATTTGTAATAATTTATTAATTATTTAAATTATTCCAGTTTTTTCTTTAAAAACTTTTTCAACCGGCTCTTTTTTTCGAGTCCGTTCCAGCGTTTATCTATCAATCCTGACATCAGGGAAGTCGAAAATTGAATAGCATCACTTTGTAACATTTTACAACCCGGGTGTGAAAATCGAAGAGCCTTTACAATTAAAAGGGTGTTCAATTGGCCCTTGGCGTGTCTCAGGGGCTCAAAGTCTTAGCGTGAGCAGCTGACCTGCCCTAACCAGGATATCCTCGGGTGCCATTAATTTATAGGATAATATCTATTATTAATTCGCCTCGATAGAGATAGGCAGAGGGACGCGAGATTCGGAAAATAAACGCCGTTTTCAGATTATTAAGGTGCAATTCGATAAAATAAAGGGGGGGCGGGTTACACGATTATGCCCGTTATTTATGATTTTATCATATGACGGATATCATTAAATGTTTAAAGTTAACACATGAGCTGTTTCGTGTAGTGTTGAGTTTTCTAATTATTTAACAACCGAAAACCCGTACTGAATATTGATAGGCAACATTTCCCTTTCCTGGCGACGTGTACCATACAGTTAGACTATGAAAAGAAAACCGCGAGAATAAATGGGCTCAATTCGCAATTAATAGCACTGTTTTTTATTCTTTTTTTAACTAGGGCTTCCGACATCTAGGTCATTTCAACTTCCAACTAAGTCTATATTCTATTTACCCTTTCAAACACTACATTCATACACATAAATACATCCATACAGTACACTCATTCCGTTTGTTCGGTGGATATTCCTCCACCGAACTATCCCCACACTAATCTAGATTGGGGTCGATGGAGTACTTTTATAAATATTCCGCCATCGACCCCGAACACACACTCATCGTTTGAGGGGCGATAATGACGTTATATTTCACCCTCACCCCTCCCCATTCACGCTAATAAATACATGCACTCAGACAAAACATATAGACACACAACACATAAGACATATTATATACAATAAAAAAACCCAATTTCCCCTAAAAAGCGGAACAGGGAACCCAGAAACCCACTGCAGTGCTAAAGTACCATTTTCAGATTGGATGGCATGCCTACACGCTCCCTGTATGGAGCCAAGGCATGACATGTTTCCAGTATGTGGGACACATTGAGCAGCCTTTCTCTGCATAAGGAGCACCTGCGCGGGCTTTGGCTCACGAACAGTTGCCCGTGTGTCAACCGCGTATGGCCTACTCTTAATCGCGTAAGGACGATTCCTTTTTTCCGGCTCAGGTTCTCGGGAGGCCATCTACGAATCGTGCACTTGACGCGCAAAAGCCTCTCGGACGACCCGGCCCACTGACGCTGCCATCTTTCTTTTATCATGTTCTTTACTGCTAGATTGGCGTCAGAGGGCCTGGTCTCGATGGTCCGGTCTGGAGGATGGGCGTCCAGGCCTTTGCCACGTCGTCCGCGCGTTCATTACCCTCCAGCATTTATACTATTGAAGGTTTATTTTTTATGCAAGTGCATATTTAGACCGTAATAGAAATATCATATCAGCCCAGCATTGTTATTGTCACAGCATTTCATAATTTAAAACCTGAAAAAAACCATTATCCTCTGAAATTAATTATTAATTTATGTAATATTTCTAATTATGTTTAAGAGGAATTAAATAAACAATGGAAACTCACTGATAAGTTCGTAATATGGGAAAACTTCCTAAGGCAATAACATTCCATCACACATAACTGATTTAATATTATTTTATTGGAGTTTTTTAATAAGATTTTATACAATCTATATGTTGAAAATGTTGAAAATTATTTAAAGTTTTAATATTATTGAAATTATTGTAACAAAATACTCTTCTGGATACCTCCTTTATTATTAATTTGTATGCATGATTTTTTTTATATTTTATTGAAGAAGCACTCATGTGAGAAAAAGTTCTCTCCGACAAGGCTCGTACATTGTAAATTATTACCATAAAATTTTCTTCTTATTTGTTTTTAAATGATCCCATTACAATGAACGGAGAGGTGTAATTTTCTAAGTAATAATAAGGTATTTTATCGATCTTAATCATTTAACATAAGCACAGGAAATAATTGAGATTTTCGTCGTAATTAATTAACTTGAGATTATTTGAACGGCCTAACTTTGTTTCACCTTCGGGTTTTTTAAATAAAAAAAGAGGAAATTGTCAAAAAAAAATCCGACTGTTTATTGTTCGAAACCAACGGTATAATAAGGGCTTTAATATTACGCTCCGGAATGGAGATTTTATCCTAGTAAAGGAGCAATAGCTAATTACAAAGGCAAAACTCAAAATTCCCCCCCCCCATCCGGTACTATCCGGTGCATAAAAGCATTAACGTCCATCAGAGTCATTTTACAATTATTTCCAACTGTGTGAAGGGAGAAACTGAAAGGGTCCGCAGATCATTACTTTGCGTTCAATTTTTCAATGGTTGCCTTTTACAAATAAATGATGAAATAAAACTGTCCATAAAATCCGACCATAGGATTAATAAAACAGAAGCAAGAAACAACCGAGCATAGTTTTATTTCTTAGACATAATCAATTTTTTGCTCGCTTAGACGCCTTTCACAAGACACCCTAACTGAGCTCCATCATATTTGTTATGACATTTAGACCATATTTAGGATGGTGTTTCCCAAGGCTACTTGTTAAGCCTGATTATATTACCTCTACGCTAAGGGATTACTATCATAATCAGAGAAAAGCAACACTTTCTGCTATTTTAACGATATCAGTTTCTAAAGATAGTATGCCTAGCCTGAACATATTTGTTCTGTCCTAGGCTAGATTATTTTTCCCAAGGTTCTTTGTCGAATCTCGTCATATTTGCAACCTATTCGGCAAAATATTTAAAAAAAGCACGAGTCATCAAGATGTCCAACCAAGTTTTGGAACGGTGTCGCACAAGGGTGCCTGTTAAGTCTTATTAGGTTACCTACAAACAAAGGGTAACATTGTCAGATAATCAGTGAAATACGAAACTTTAACCAGATGTCCTAAATTTTTATTCATTAATATGGCAAGGTGAGTGCCGAGCTTGACCATATTCATACTGTGTGGTGTTTAGTGACCCTTAGTTAATGATTAACTAATCAATTATCAAAATATTTGTACTCACAAATATTTGCACTTTTTTTGGTTAAGTCTAAAATTTCTAGCATTGTATAAATTCATTTTTTCACATCCTGCATGTATTTGTATAATTTAAACAATGTTTATAAATCCCAGGCCCTGAAGATGATCTCAATAAAGATCGAAACGCTGGCATGATAAAGAAAATGTTTATCTAAACCTACGTCACACCAGACCGCATCTCTCGATCTCCAAATAATCATATTCATACTGTTCTAGGCTAGATTATACTTCCTAGACTATTAAAGAAAAATTATGTTTGTTCTATTTTTATTTTATTTTATAGTACGGTGTTTTTTGAAGATTTTTATTAAATCTCGTCATACATATAACTCCTTAGATATGTTCATACTCATATAAGAAAGCATGAGGATATCAAGTCCTGCAGTTTTTCCGAATGGTGTTTCCCAAGGCTGCCCGTTGAGCCTGATTATGTTACCTCTAAACTCAGGGAAATGTTGCCAGACAAAGGTATATATTTGTTTAAACGTTCCAGAATTTATTAAATAATTCTCCAGGTTGGCCATATTTAATATTATTAAGACAGAGAAATAAAACCAGATAATTAGAGAAAAGCAGAATTTGTGCAGAAATTATATAATTTTATCGATGTGTTTCCCAAGGTGGTTAATTAATCCTGATCATCTTAGTTACCTACTTGCTGTTGTTATTCTATTGTCTTTCACAAGACTAAATGATGTAGCATGATATTGGGTTGTCCGGAAAATAATGCAGGATTTTGGTATTAAACAAAAAAAAAGAAACTAGTTACTTTAAAGCAATGTTCTTTAATCAAAATAATTTCCCATACTCTCAATACATTTCTCCCAACGTGTTGGTAACTTATTAATTCCGTCTGAGTAGAATTCAGAATTTTTAGAATTGATAAAGTCAATAAATGCATTTTCCAGTTCCGTTTGATTTTTGAATATTATGTGTTGTAAGTAGTGGTCCAGGTGTCTAAAAAAATGGTAGTCAGTAGGCGAGAGGTCCGGAGAGTAGGGTGGGTGAGGCAAAGTTTCATAGCCAAGCTCCAATAATTTTTGTGACGTTACACGTGACACATGTGGTCGAGCGTTGTCATGCAACAAAATGGGCCCTTTCCGATTGACCAAAGAGGGCTTCATTACTGCCAATTTCTGATGCATGGTATTAATTTGGTTACAGTATGATTCAGCATTGATGGTTTCGCCAGGATTTAAGAAGCTGTAGTGTATTAAACCAAATGAAGCCCACCATACCGTAACCATTACCTTTTTTTGATGAGTTGGGGGCTTTGGAGCTTCTCCTTTGTCGAGCCACTGTCCAGAACGTCTAGTGTTATCGTAGAGAATCCACTTTTCGTCACATGTAACAATTCTGGCCAGAAATGGGTCATTTTTGTTTCGACAAAGAAGTGATGCACAAACATCAAAGCGCTGATTTTTTGGCGATCGTTTAATGAGTGTGGAACCCAATTTTCGAGTTTTTTCACTTTTCCAATCGCCTTGAGGTGGTCAGCGACGGTCGTTTTACTGACTTTGAGTTGCTCTGCAAGTTCTCGAACAGTTGTTTTGGGGTTTTCTTCCACCACTGATCGCAGAACATCATCATTAAGAGAGGAAGGCCTTCCACGACCTTCTTCGTCTTCAAGGCTGAAATCTCCCTCCCGAAATTTTTTAAACCACCTTTGCACAGTGCACTCATTAACACAACCCTCGCCCCAGACTTGGTTAATGTTTCTAGCCGTTTGGGCTCCGCTTCGGCCGAGTTTAAACTCGTAAAAGAAAATCGTACGAAATTCTCGCTTTGACATTATAAGGATGACTGAATTATTTCCAAGTAGCGGAATGCTACAGAGGTAAACAAACAATATCATTTGGAAGAGGATTAATAAGTGTTGACATTCATACAAATGAGTAATCCTGTAAACGTAAACAGAATATTTTATATAGATTTTTTTTAATGAAAACTTAAAATCCTGCATTATTTTCCGGACAACCCGATAGTATAACAGTTTTAATCGGAAGAGATACATTTATAAACTGCAAATATGACCGAAAAACGTTGGATTTAATTGGACAAGAAACAGTGCTTTCTGTTTGATCACTGCCGATATCGGGGTCCGCCAATCCTTGCTGTTTGACCTTGGCCGGGAAGTCTTTTTTTGTTTTACGCTGACAGTGTTTTAATGCCGTATTAGACTTTTTATGTATGATGAGTAACAATTAAATAATTATTAATGTTAAACTGTAACGACCTCCGGTGGTGTAGCATACTAATGGTTTATTAGGGAGCATAATGGTTATTTTAGGCAAAAAAAAAGCAGAAACGGGTTACTGGGCTGAAAGAAAGCCAGGTTTATACCTAATTATCAGTGGGACATGTGTTGGAACAGGTGCTGTCTGTCCCGCCCTCTAAGAACTGTGACCTCGCTAATTGCCCAAGGAATATTTAATATTAAAATTATGCAGAATAAGCCTTTTCACGATTTTCATAAATATGCGGTACAGGCAGGTTCAAGCTGCCATGATGAATACTGCCGGCATGATTGAGTTATTTAGAAAAAGCCAATCCACTGATTCTATCCACTCCATATTTAAACAATATTAAATCCTTCATAAAGTAGAGATAATTATATCCTTATTTACATTAAATCCATTATATTTAGTGGTCTATTGACCAAATTATTTTTTTCAATTAACGTAAGGTTTTTGGTTGAAATGAAAAAGTCAGTGCTACGAGCGGGATTCGAACCCACAACCTTTGGCTAAATACGCCGCTACTCTACCACTTGAGCTATCGTGTCTTCGATCCACTTGAGTACCATCTCCCCATCTCCACCTACCTTTCGAATTTTCCCTCTTTTTGCCATTTTTCAAACCTTCATAAAAATATTAATTAATTGAAAGAAGTAATTTGGTCAATAGACCACTAAATAAACTAAGTAAAACGGAGTTTAACTTCACTAACATCTAATAGCCCATGGCCACTTCATATGTCGCCGAGAATCCGATTCCTGATTACATGACATTTGAAAAATGGCAAAAAGGAGGGAAAATTCGAAAGGTTGTAGGTTGAGATGGGGAGTTGATGTCCGAGTAGATAGAAGTCACGATATCCCAAGTAGCGGCGTATTTAGCCGAAGGTCGTGGGTTCGAATCCCGCTCATGGAACGACTTTTTCATTTCAACCAAAAGCCTTACATAAAAAGTTTACTTATTTATATTGTCTAAAGCTCCCGGACTGTCTTTTCTATAACAAATCAATAAAAACCTCGAAATAGCGATGTTGTACGATCTGGGAAGAGAAAGTTCCAAAGCAGAATAAAAGAAGGTGTATTGCATCACGATGACTTATTAAAAAGCAAAAATTTAATTGTTAAGCGTGTATTATAGCGATCGCGAGCTGAAATATTGATGTCATCCTTCTAGCAATTATATTTGAAAACTATAAAATTGTTATGATTCGCCGAAGACTAGTTAAAAGTGAGTTCATTTTTTGAAAAAATCCAGGAGACATTTATGAATATTTCCATCACAAGGTGTTTAGTTTACAAACGCACACACAGAGGTGATGAGCAGGCAGACATACAATGTGTTTACTTCTGGCCCCAAACCCTAACCATTTTCCAAAAAAAGGTATAAATCAAAAACTGATCATGGATAGTTCAAACCCCGGTAGACCAACACCCCAAGGAAACAAGGACAAAGGGTAACAGAAATAAAATTCGGTTTCTGGTAAATCTCTTGGCTGAAAACTGTCGCCTGGAAAGATATGCAGTTCTGGCATAAGAAACGCTGTGCAAATTTTGCCAAAAAGAAAAAGAGACGACGAGTTATTTACTGGTTTACTGTTGGGTCCATCCAAGGCATGGGTTGCTATTAGGTGAGGAAAAGCCGCACAACAACACTAGTTACTTATGAAACCTGATTATGAGTCTAAAGTCGACTAGTGAGGTGTATCAAAATTAGAGGAAAATCATAGATCTATTTTGGTCGAACTGCAGAACCTCTGAGGCCCACCTCTTCTATCCCTGCTTAAGGACTCTACTATTTAACAAAAATATAAGAGAAACCCGTAATTCATCAAGATGCTCAATGATTCGATCGGCCTGGTGTTTCTCAAGGCTGTATATTTAGCCTACTTATGTTTCACTCTGCCTCTCCCTGTCTATATCCTCTACGTAGCAAAACTGTATGTATAAAACCTTAAACCCAACCTCAATAATTTTATCAGTAAATGTGTGCCCGAGCATGTTTCTCTAAGCCAAGGTAATATTTCAGCATAATCCCAGTACGTTCATTAATTTTATCAGATTTACTTTATACTGCGAACCGAACAAGCAATGATCTTGCTTCGCCCTGCTTAAAACTTATGTCGCACCATCTTACAATCGACACCAATTTTTGAGATGAGAATGTGGTCATCCACCATGTGTGGAGGTATAGGCCGTTTCACCATTACGCCACTAGCTCCGTCTTGGATCCATAGTAATTTCACACATTACAACAAAAATAAATGTGAAAACCACACGTGTCCGGCACCGCGTTTTTCACATTTACCAACGATTGGCCAAGGATAATTTACATATAACAGCGGAGCGAACGGCGTCTGTGTGTTTTATCCGGATGAATGGAAACTGTTAGGGGGAGTGTTCCGTTCCCACGTGACCAGGTGTGAGATCTGCGCCGGAGATATTGTAATTGCCAGAGAGTTGGTAAACCACGGTAATTGTCATTCCTGGCTGTCGTATCTGCGGACCATATCTCTCACCCACGCGGGCTACCGTCCCGGTTATTTTTCATTTAATTATAGCCGGGCTGTTGGGAAACTTTTATGCAAAACACTTTCAATTCTCCAAAGGTTAATTTTGCTGGCTCATTATAAATCATAAAAAACTCAATGAATCTGATAATGGTCACAGATCATACTCTCGATGCCAAGTCGATCTCTCTTAATTGTTCGTTGAATCTCACGTCATGATAAAGACAGGTAGCATCTCATCTAAAGCATGGTAAAAATCCTTCGTATTTAGATATTAATCGGCTTTCTTATTTATTATTAATATATTTAACGAAACTAGACGGACCCAAAGAAAATAACGAAACTTCTTATAAAATGAAACCAAATCTTTCAGTTAGAATCATGTGATGTGGTTTTTTCAGATTTACTGCTTATTTGTGTGCATTGCCAAAGGTGAAGTTTATGATGTTTTCATACTAACCTTGGAAATAGCTCTTCGTTCTTAAATAGCTTACTGACAGCCGAAGGATGGAGAGCCGGTCCAATTTGGACAAGATGTTCTGCTCGAAGGGGAGGAGGTTGGCCAGGGTGTCCAACTCCGCATTCAGTCTTTCTCTGTGCCGCTTGCTAGGATTGCTTTTCGTCACGCCGTCTTTCGGCGGGGGTTTCAAACTGCAAAACAAAAGGACAGAACATGTTAAAAATGTTAAAACGGGCTGTTTGCACATCGTCGAAACTAAAAAACGAACGTCAAACTCTTCCGCTGGGAGTGGGTCTGAATGGACAGTCCATTCACAGGGGAGTTTCGTGTTGGAGAACATTTACTCCACTGATGAATTAGCAATGCTCTCAGCACGCACCACTGACCTCAGCAAATAACAACAAGTCTTGTTATCTATAATTTTTTTGGCATTTGCCAGACGGCCGTCTCGGGCCACCCAAATGTAGTGAATTATGGGCGAAATACGTTTGTTTTTACACTGGCTGATACGTGACCAAACCAGTAATGGTACAAAGAACAGAAAAATAGGCCAATTTAGAGGCGTAACAAGCTGTATGGTATATGCATATATTATAAGAACAACTTTTTTTCTTATGTTCATGATTAAAAGCTGGATGTAGATAGTGGCACAACCCTGTCACTTTATTACTTCCAGTGACTTACTTCTAGTATCTGTATATTTTCTTCTTAAGTTAAGCCTTAAGTTCTTACTTTTTCTTAAGCCTTCTTCTCCTCGCTCTCTCTTTCACACACACTTTCTTTCTTCTCTCTCTCTCCCTTTCATCGGTCCCCCACTCTCTCATTGTTGCTCCCTCTTTATCTCTATTTATATCTCCCGCTCTCTCTCTCTCTTTTTTTTCTTTCTTTCTTCCTTTCTTCCTTTTTTCCTGTTTTTTCTTTTCTTTCTTCTTTTCTCTCTCTTTGACTCATTCGCCACTCTATATCTATCTTTTTCTCACTCTTTCTCTACTTTCTCTGACGGTCTGTCTGCCTCTCTCTCTCTCTCTCTCTCCCTTTCTTTCTTTCTTTTTTCCTTCCTTCTCTTTCCCGTTCTCTTCTCTTCTCTTCCTTTTACTCATCCCCCAATCTCTATGATCTTTCTCCCTTTTCCCTGCTTTATCTGTCCATCTCTCTCTCTCTCTCTCTCTCTCTCTCTCTTTCTTTCTATTTCCCTCTTCCTCTATCTATCTATCTACATATCTATCTATTTATCGTTATTGTTAAGTCTAAGAAAAGCTTCCTTTCCTTTCACACATTCTCTCTCTCTCTCTCTCTCTCTCTCTCTCTCTCTCTCTCTCTCTCTTCCCTCTCTCTTTATGTCCTACTCACCCTGACTCTATCGCGTTTCTCTCTCTCTCTCTCCCTCCCTCCCTCTTTCTCTTTCTCTTTCTATTTCGCTTTATCTGACTACCTATCTAGCTCTCTATGGACATGGAGTCCACAAATGATACTTGAACCCCAGTTTCGATGTTGGCCAACTTATGTGGTTTGATGTGTATTCTCTCAATATTAAAAACTCGAGAAAAGCTCTTCTTCAAAGCGCCCACCCAGATGTTTAAGACCAGTAATGATGGAATATCATTTCGGTTTACACGGAACCAATTTAAAACGGTCTCACATCAGGAGGGATTTTACGAGGAGCCAAAACGTGACGCATAAACGGCAAGTACTTAATTACACCGGCCGAGGTGGGCAATCCGTGGCATTTATAGGTTTGCCATTGTCGGGTCCGGTTTCTTGTTTTTGTTTCCTGTTTGTTATTAGCCGGTGATCGCAGACAAAGCGGCTGTAAAGTCGAGATGGCTTTTGAGACACCTACAGGCCAAACAATTAATATGTAGTCGTAAAGGAGGGAGCGGATCGGGTTAATCACCGTTTAACCCGCGACGAGACCTTATTAGTAAATAGATTACTGGTGGCCACAACATTTACGAGCCCTTACTCTGATTAGGTGCAAGGGCATAAGGATGGGATTGTAATAATACCCGGTGTTTATGGTCACTTGGGCACCCACTCTCTATTGTAAATACCCTTGTATATACCTCCTCAGTCGTTATTCCCAACAAAACCGACGATTTTTAAACGGTTTATCCAATTTACTTTCGCTTCTTTTACAACTTTGCCTTTCATCACGTCCCAGGTAACAACGATTGCTGACTTTCATTACAGTTGAATTTACAGAAGAACTAATGAAATTAGGATTAAAAAACTTCCAATCTAACATAATATCGCTCACATTTCACAATTGTCTTTTTTTATAAACAGTATAAATTATACGAAATTGTCAGGAAGATAATCAAAATTGTTAATAACTGCTAATGAGCTTAAGTTCTAAGTTCAGCTATGAACACTATATCTGCCACATAATCTGAATGAGATTCAGGGTTTGAGATATACTTCTTCTTTCTCTTATCCTTTTATAAAAGATAAGGCTGGGAATAGAAGGCAAAAATGTTTATGACAACCAAGCTGCGCGCAAAACATTGGCCTCTTTGAGGTAATATTAATATAATATGGAATAGTATGGAACTACTAATAGCGTGAGTGCTCTGGGAATAGGGAGAACAAAAGGGATTAAAGTCTGGGTCTCCTAGTAAGAAAGCCAGAAGGGTAACAAAGATCAATTTCCCTAAAGATCAAGTTAAAGACTCATAACTTGGTGTAACAGCTGGACTGAGACAGGCAAAATATTTCGTTAAGAAACAGCATCAAGACTGAACATTAGGGGCATTCACGATCTTTGTGTTAAATCTATTAGGTCGTGTTAGATCCAGAAAAATGATGTACGAATCGGCTAGTTAACACTGCTCCATCTAACAACGTGGGGCCAATGTTAGGTGTCAAGTCGAAGGTGTAGTCACATTGCTAGCCGTTAGGGCGTAGGTAACCAACATGGCAGCCATGAATTTATTAGCAGTTTTTTTGTTTACGCGTATTTTTATTCGTAAATACCCAATAATCGGATCAATACAATTCTTTTGTTAATTTCTGGCCTGTCCTTATACACCATGCATATTAGATACATCCCCTATCCTATAAAGCTGTTAGATGTTAGGATACAAGTTATGTATGTCGAATAGAAGCTTGTCATTTCTGAGTTAGTACTTTTCGAGTTCACATATAGCATGGTGCTTGGAACAGTTGATTAGTTTTCCTTTTTTACTAACATCTGATATCTTACAGTTTAACACAACAAGACCATAACAAACAACAAACATTCAAGGACTTATACCTTCATTTTTGGTTCTACCAATCGCCACGCACAATATTGCGGAAAAATTGACGTTTAACATTTTAACATTGGACATTTCTCTATTCGAGTTAACATCTTACAAACATCGTGAATACCCCTACTGTTCATTTTTACTTTATAAAAAGAAATACTATTTGCGTTTTTACGTATATCTTCGCACAACTCTACGCCTGACGACGGTTTATACCAAATCAGAGATCTAATAATATATTTTTAAGATATAATGAAAGAATCATGAAAAGAAAATAATTCAGTTTATAAGGTTTTATTAAATCAGACCGTTTAAAAGTTTAGCACTAATTTTAAGATAATAGGGGTATTCGCGATCTTTGTGTTAGCCTGTCAACTCTGTTAGGTCGTGTTAGATCGAGAAAAATGATGAGGTAGACTTGTAAGAATCGGCTTGTTAAAATTGCTCGATCTAACAGGGTAGGGCCAATGTTAGATGTTAAATCGACGATATAGTCTCATTGCTAGCCGTTATGGCGTAGGTAACCAACTTGGCAGCCATGAATTTAACAGCTGTTTTTAGTTTACACGTATTTTTACTCTTAAATACGCATTAATTAAATCAGACCAATACACTTCTTTTGTTAATTTCTGACCTGTCCTTATACTCTCATTCATAGCAGATACATCCCCTATCCTATAAAGTAGTAGGCTGTTAGACGTTACGATACAGGTTAGGTATGTCGGCACGAATTGAATCGTGCCATTTGTTAGTAGTTTTCGAGTGCATAGATACCATTTCGAATGAAAGAGTTGATTAATTTTCCTTTTTTACTAACTTCTGTAAGATCTTAGCATCTTATAATTTAACACAAAACAAAACCATAGCAAACAACAACAAGCCTTCAAGGACTGTTATAGCTTTATTTTTGGTTCTACCAGTCGCCACTCACGGCATTGCCGAAAAATTAACATTTAACATGCTAAGAAAAGAAAGGGGTGTTCACGATCTTACTGGACATTTCTCTATTCGAGTTAACGCGAGTTAACATCTAACAAACAATGTGAATACCCCTAGTACATTCTTCTGTGAATGTCGGACAAGGAAACGACGGATACAGTAAATATAACAGAGGAGTCACTATCTAGGCTTGGGAGGCATGAAGATGGACAGGGAACTATAAGCCATAAGTGGAGGTGCACAATAATCCAGGGTGCAAGAACATGGAACTGCAACAATTCTATTCTTTTATCTCTTCTCACAATATTGCGAAACTTTTAACTCGGCCTGATAAAATGGGCGATAAGAGAGAGATACTCCCATGATCGGTCATGATTGGTCTTTCTTCTACGTCAAATGCTGAGGAAATAACACAAATTTATTTTAGGATTTTGTTTAATGGTAAAAAAAAATCAGCTCAAAAACGATTGAAAGAACTGAATTGAAAACTCCCGGGTAATCGCTACGAGTACCGAGAAACAAGGATCTTTGTTGAAGAGATTGGTCAAGGATGGGACAATTAGGCCGTCTTATGGACACGCTAATGTAAGGGAGCATTCGCTTCTTAAGTACAAGGTAGACCACTCGGGGATCAAATTACACTTAACCGGCTGCAGATGTACAACATGTGTTCCACGGGATGGAGGGCCGTCGGCATCCTCGGGGCGGTCCGTGATTATAATGATTACGCGGATGTGTCAAATGTCGCGCGGTGCTGACGCTTCCCAAGTGTTTCTGTCCTGGAAAAATATGCCGCCGTTTCCGATTAAGTTGATTCATTCTTTTGAAAGCCAGACAGGGCCAAAGGATTCGGTTGTCAAATCTTGCAAATTTAATGACAGTGGAGAATTTCCTTTTTAAAAAGATAGTTCCTACTCACAGTAAGTTGTTTTGCAACTGTCCGGATTTCGAGCCCTTTAGCTCATCATAGGTTGAAGGATTTCTTCAATCAAAAGCAATTTGCAATTCATGTCGAGAGACGTGGTTGTAGAAATCCTTCATCCTGATGATGAGCTAAAGGGCTCGAAATCCGGATCGTTGCAAAACAACTTACTGTGAGTAGGAACTATCTTTTTAGAAAGGAGTGGAGAATTTCTTACTGAGAACTGACAAAAATACAGTTTTGGGGTTTCAGGAGTAAAAAACGGGGACGTATTAGATGTCGTAAAGGTAGATTCTGGGCATTTCTAAAATTATCAGCTTCAGTGCACAAGAACAACTCAAGAGAGAACAAGGAAGTTCATCTCATCTCAGGAGAGCACTCTCAGCCCAAAATTAAATCCATTGAATTACGCTATATTAAAAATAAAGAAAATCAATAATGTGGAGAACTTATGGGCCAGATTATCTACATATAATATATATTTTCTGCTTCTCTGACTCTCTCCCTTTGTGTGTTCGTATTGTAAGAAAAGCAAACAGACCGAGAGCCAGACATAATGAGAGAGAGAGAGAGAGAGAGAGAGAGAGAGAGAGAGAGAGAGAGAGAGAGAGAGAATGAGTGAAAGGAAAGTGAAAGAATGAGAGAGAGAGAGAAGACGTGTTTTTCTACAGGTGTGTGTGTATTAGAGAGAACAATATACAGTGGAGAAAGAACGACAGTAAAGAAAAATTCATTGAGTGATTGCAAAACAAAAAGGCGAGATATATAGATAGATAGAAGTAAAAATTTTAGGAAAACATCTTTTAGAAAAAGCTCCCCGCACCCTTCCTACCAACAACTATTGCCCTGGCTTAGATAGATAGAAAGACAGCTAAAGATTGAGTAAGGGAAAGAGAGATACAGATAGATAGGTAGATATATAGATAGACAGACAGAGAGTCTGATAGACAGGGGTGGGAGTGATTGATTAACGAGCTATTTATGAAAATACGCAAATCTTAGTGCATTGCTTACACTTAACGTGTATTTACGATTGTAATATTTGTTTATAGTCGAAACACAAAAAATAGAAATAACAAATTATTGTAAAATCAACAATGAAATAAGTGAATAAAGTGAGAGTAAGTTATATTTTTATGTGTGGTGATTAGTGACCGTTAATCGATATTTATTTAGAAATCGAGGCCCTGAGGATGATCTCAATAAAGATCGAAACGTTGACACGATAAAGGTTTTTCTGAAACCTACATCACACCATATAATGGCCTTACATTTTGAAGGGTTAAGTTTTAGACCATGTGAATTTCCCCAGTTGGTTAAGTGTTTTAAATTTTCATTAATTGTAGCAATATTAGAATTAATATGTTTAATTTCAGTTTCATTTAATTAATTAAAAGAGAGAGAGAGAAAGAAAGAAAAAATGAGAATAAGATAGTGAGTATGAGAGAGAGAAAAAAAGAAAGCGGCAGAAAGAAATAAAGAGAGGGATAGTGAGTAAGAAAGAGAGAGGGTGAGGGGGAGAGAGAGAGAGAGAGATGGAGAGAGAGAGAAAGAATGAAAAAGAGATAGCGAGTATGAGAGAGAAAAAAAAAGCGGGAGAAAGAAATGAAGAGAGGGATAGTGAGTGAGACAGAGAGAATGAGTGAGAGGGGGGAGAGGGAGAGAGAAAGAAAATGAGAAAAAGATAGTGAGTATGAGGGAGAGAAAAAAAGAAAGCGGGAGAAAGAAAAAAGAGAGGGATAGTGAGTAAGAGAGAGGGAGAGAGGGAGCGAGTGAATGAGAGAGAGAGAGAGAGACAGAGAGAGAGAGAGAGAGAGAGAAAGAGAGACAGAGACAGAGAGAGAGGGAGTGAGACAGAGGTAGATATAATTTTATTCGGCCACGTAGATTTAGGTCTCTTGGACCTCTCTTGCGGCAGGAAATGGCGATTAATTTTTACGAGATCTTGATCATAAAAAAATCCTCTAAAAATGCATTAACGACCTGTCCTAATTATTGAAAACAAACCTTTCCCATTTTCTCCCTTCCGGCTGAAGCGGTCTGATCGATGTCAGGTGGTCTGATCACGAAAGCGCATTAGGTCCGAATCTACTCGTGTCACAGGGAATTGATAACATATTATCAGCCGATTGCCCACTCCCATTATCCAATATATAGTAGGGCGATAGAAGAAAAAATCAACCCCTGTTCATTTATTATAAATTCACTTAAAAATAATACTTGGTAGTTGGTGTTTTTTTGTTAAATTAAACAGAAATCCATTTTGTTTATTACAAGCATTAGCTAATTCGGATGTGCATATTTCATAAAACCCAAGAGAACCGTTCTATATTTTGTGTAATTAAAAACGCCGACTTTAATATGGCAAATTACACAGTTTGTTTCTTCCATTTTCATCATAGGTACATTTGTTTTATTAGAATCGAGATCGGCTGGTCGGATATCAAAATAACATTTTCGGTATTAATTAACCACTCGGCTTTTGAATTAATGAATTGGGCAAGAAATATTATTTAATTTTTCCCATTTTTTGTTAACACAGAGGAAATAGTATGGGACAGAGTGACGGAAGTCGGTTTTCAACCGGTGGGGCATTGATAACAGACAATTGCCACTTAGCCGATATCATTATAGCGTCAACTATCCGCGGACAATGGTGAGAACAGTTCTCATAGTTGCGCGACCATTAATTCGCCATACATCGGACAAAGTCAACAAAAAAACATAACAACTAGCCTCCATCAAAAAACTGATCAGATCGGCATAATTCCAATGAATATTCATGACGGTTCAACCGCAGCGTTCAGTAGTGTTTCAAATTTTTAAATGAATAGGGTACGCAACCTCTCCGGTGTGAATTGATATCTGAATTATACATGTGTGGAAACATGGAAATGGCACATAAATCGCATAAGAGCCGTTTATCAACTTTATAATTAAGTTTTAAACTGAAAAAAAATCTTCCTGTTAAAATATGATTAACTCGATCTACTCGAAACTAATTTGGTTAAATTGTATAAAAAATTGTAACCGTCTGGGTTATTAAAAATTTAATCAAAACACAAAAGAAACTGACCAGAATGATAATCACCCTAATAATATTTAAGTCCAATTTCTTTTTACATTTGGTCCTCCTATCTCGCTGTTTCGCTGAACTTTTTCAAGAATCATGCTGATCACTGACCACTACATGCCAGCAGTACAGAAATCAAAATAAAAACACCCATAGATCAATAATAACAACAATTTTTTTCTTGATTTATTGATCAGGCATGTTTCTTTAAATCATCGTTCTATATCAAACTGGTCCGCCTAGCCTCGCAGTTTTTTCTAACGAGTTTTTCAGTTTTTTATACTTCAGTGATAGAGAAAACAACATGCGAACTGAAGATGACAAAATCAAGGGGGATCAATGAAGATCACAGATCTTTAATAGCCAGCCACCGAATTGAATAATGATACACATATCCAAATGGAAAAATATTTGTTATACAAGTAATTAAATACAATTAATTTCAAAAAATTAATTACAAGTAATTATTTTATGGGGTGTTTACTCCTTTTGTGTCTATGAACCAATATAGTATTATTTCTATATTCTGCAATGATTAATCTATATGCTCTACCAATTTGTTCAGGGCATTCTTTGTAGATTTGCCTTTTTGATAAGCTTGTTGTTGATCATGGAGAATTTTAATACAAGATGATTATTCTTAATATCTTCACACAAAACAAGACCTGAGCAATCACATTCTCTTCATGGGCAGTATAAAATGCGCGATCCTTTGGTTAATGTCCCTGGCCAGCCTAACCTCGCTGTTTGATCGGATCAGCTACGTAATTTCCTTTTTTTTCAGTAAACGACACTCGCAGGCAGAGTACTACGTGATAAGTAGTATAAAAATAATTTAAAAAAATATTTGTTTGTATTATTGGATTCCATGGATTTGTGAATTATTTAATATACAAGGTGTCCCAATGAAAATTGACAACCTTGTTAACGTAATTTAATTTTCGTCCAATTTGGATCGGGCTTTTTTCTAAACATTGAAAACCTAGTCTAAATTGAACTTAAATTAAGAGAGATAGAAGAGGTAGACCTAACATATCCATTGCTTTAAGTCATGGAATCCCAATCAGTTCATGAAATCCCTTTGTACCTGTCGTCTGCCAATTCACTTTTTAATGAAAGTGTTCAATAACTAAAAAAGTTGTAACTTATAATGATTATGTGGATTAACGACTATGGTCAGAATTAAAATTAAGAAACTGCAATAATTCGCCAAGCTTTTGGCCATTAGACATTAAGAGAATCCTTAGATCCTAAATATGTTTTGATATACGTATGCGGTTACAGGGTTAAATGTCAATTTTGCCATGGTGGATTCACTAAATGGAACAGTTCAGGGCCACCAAAACGAGTTTTCGGTCGACTCTTTCCTAAGATATTCTAAAATTGGTTTTAGTCTAAAATCAGATGTTTTAACATAAAATTGACATTTCTTAACTTTACAAATCTGACCTTTTGCAAACTACATTAAATTTTCCACAATATAACAACATTCCCGTTGAAAAATTCGCGCTTCCGAATACACAGTAGCCGCTCAATAACAAATGGCATAAACCATGCTTTTTCGAATATCCTTGGAATTGTCGCTCGTGCAATTATTTTTCAATCAAAATTTTCGGTGATTTCACCAAGTTGCTATATTTTATGAGCATTCCAAGGACATACTCACTTTTATATTTTTTAGAACCTGGTTGAAAAACGTGATATCCAACACGGAGAGCAGCAACCCAAGAACATCATACATGTCATATTATTAATAAAAAGGTTTACTAATTGGTTACAAAAAATAGATATTTTGAGCATTTATAGGAAAAAAAAACAGTTTTGCCATTGAACGGCTACGTGTATTCAGAAACGCGAATTTTTCAACAGAAATGTTGTTTTATTGTGGAAAATTTAATGTAGTTTTCGAATTAAGGGTCAGATTTGTAAAGTCAAGAAATTACAATTTTATTACAATTAATTACGGTTTTTAGTTGAGATGAAAAAAAGTTAATGGCACGAGCGGGATTCGAACCCACGATCTTCGGCTAGATACGCCGCTGCTCTACCACTTGAGCTATCGTGGCCTCAATCCACTCGGACATCAACTTCCTATCTCAACCCCACCTTATGAGTTTTCCCTCCTTTTTCAAATGTCGTGTAATCGGTTTGGATTCAAGACGACAATTGAAATGGCCACGGAGAGCTTTAGTGAAGTGTACTTCTTATTAATTCTTTAAATTCACTAATTTCGTGGTCAGCTTGAACAATTAAATCATTACAATTAATTAAGGTTTTTAGTTGAGATGAAAAAAAGTTAATGGCACGAGCGGGATTCGAACCCACGATCTTCGGCTAGATACGCCGGTGGGGTTGAGATAGGAAGTTGATGTCCGCGTGGATCGAGGTCACGATAGCTCAAGTGGTAGAGCAGCGGCGTATCTAGCCGAAGATCGTGGGTTCGAATCCCGCTCGTGCCATTAACTTTTTTTCATCTCAACTAAAAACCATAATTAATTGTAATGATTTAATTAGTCAAGCGGACCACGAAATTAGTGAATTTACAATTTTATGTTTAAAAAAATCTGATTTTAGACTAAAATAAAAAATTGTTTATATCTCAGGAAAGAGTCAAGATAGAAACCTCGTTCTGGTGGCACTAAACTACGTTTCATTTAATCCACCATGGTAGAATCGGCATTTAAACCTGCAACACCCTGTATAATCTATAAGAGTTTTCTGTGCATTTTATAAACTTTTAAGTAACAAATTTATATTGCAACTTAGAAGTTAGTTATATTAGTTGGCTTAGTGTGATTATCAGCAGGTTTGAGGAATTGTGCCTATTTTTTCCGGTCGAATACATTTATTTCCCTTATCTGTCAGTAATCTAAGTGTTTAAGTCCAAAAGGTTGTTTTCAGTCAAAATTATAAGCTTTATTTTTATTGGTGTTATTATTTGGCATAATAATAAACCGAGGTGGGTTATTAATTTATAAGAACGATATTAGTTATTTAATGCAGGGTGTAGCGGGTTTTAGCTGTTAAATGTAAGTAAGTAAATGCAATATTGAATTTTGAATGTTGAATATATCAAAAGCACAGCGCGCACGGCATTGTTTTTCCTCTTTGCTAATGAAGATTGGATGGTGAATAAAAAATGATCTGAATTGTTTTTCTCCCAACAGTCATATTAATGGGTCGTATGGAAATGCGTTATTTACACAGAGAGATAAAATCGTTTCTTCTTAATTATTATTCCACATTTATTTGAAGTTATTAATCAAGGCATGCAAGCTGATAAAAAAAAGAAAACAACTAAATAATTGCTACATTTTATCGTCCTTTGTGACGTTAATTGCCAAGTGACAAATACGATGAGGGATAAAACCATTCCAGAGAGCGAGCTCTTGGTGAAAAACGGCTTCCAGAAAATGGGGTGAGGGGGTGAAAGAAAAAAATCTACGTGTACGTATCAGTTCACGAAGAAGATAAGGGACCTGGTGAAAAATGTTAGGATCACGTGAAAGGTTTTGTTTTTATTATTGGGACAATCTGCCGAAGAATCGGAAACAAAGTGGTGATGGCGTGAGGTTCTTAACCCTCTACAGAGCGAGACTAAGCGAACCTTAAGAAACGAGCATTTGTACAAAGGCAAATGAAAAATGTTCTTTTCTTTTTCTAATCAAATTTCTCGTATTTCTATCTGAATAAAATGCATGTCGAAAATTGCTCAAGAACAAATATAGTTTGTGTTAGATGTCGAAATGTGAACTATCAGAAAGTATTCTATTTTGTAAAGGCATGGGATCACTATCGGTCATAATCAACAAGCCACTCCAGTCACATAAGAAATTTATTTTTTCAAAAATTATCACGTATATCAAGGAATGAGTATGTCATATGCCAACATCAACCGCTTTACTTTTGTACCTCTGAGTAAACTCAACCAATAACCAAGATTCTAGAATCTCGATAAAAAGTCAGCTTTAGGAAAATGAAGTTAGCTAGTTAAAAGCTGAATGAAAATGAATTCTATAACTATCGTTAGACAATGTATAACCTAGCCTACCAGGTATGCCACTGTATTCCTCTCAATCTGGTTTTGCCTGGAAACATGTCTTGGTTCGCCCACTACCCAAAAAGTCGAATCAAACATTTCTCTTCACCTCTAAAATTTTAGAAAAATTTGTTTATAGGCAGATTTTGAAAAAAATTACAATTTACTCAGTGCCTTTCAATCAGGCTTTATATTTGGTCACAGTTGTTCGACAGCAGTGCTGAGAGTAACAATACTTCCAAGCTAATTAAAAGCTTATGTACTGTTTAAGTATTTTTTGTTTTGTCAAATGCGTTTGGATCAATCAACCATAGTTTCTTAATAACCTATCTTTCCCAAATCTTTAATTTCAGCTCGGTAACTTTTATATCACATATGAGCACAAGCTCACAAGTCAATTTCATCTCCAAAAGATTTGATATTTGATGTAGAATATTAAATAATGGAAATATTCTGGAGGTATTAAAAGTGATAATTTGTAATAAGATTTCTTGGCGGATACGAAGATTTGGCCAATGTTTTTTGTAGATGGTGAAGCACGCTCAAGGCGCGAATTTTGAATAGTTGTTTTAACAAAAAAAACTGTACAAAAGTCTAAATGAACTAATTCTAGAGTTTGTCTAACAGTTTTTCTGAGAGGTATCCACAAATTTCTTTATGGAATTTAAGCTAAAATAAAATCTGCTTAAATGTTTTAGTGATTTTATCTATATGGTCATCGTTTTCAGATCATTTCGAAAGATTGAACCTTTCTCAATATTCTTCTTAAAAAAAATCCAACGCCTGTTTCTATATCGTACTTTAGGCATTGCATGTAGATGTAGAGGCAATAAGCAAAGCTAAGTACAAGGACATTTTTCGGCAAATCATAAAGGTAGAGACATAAAACTAGAAACCCAGGATAGCGATATAAAGAAAAATCAATCAATCTCTCAGCACAAATCTCAAAATTTCCAGAGTTTATATTATTATTATTATTATTATTATTATTAAAAATCGAAAATATTCCGTTAGGATTTGCTCGTCTTTTATGAATTATTGAGAAGTTTGGCAATCTTACAATTTTAGAATGCATACAAAAGAATTTTCTTCCCTTTGTAAAGGAATATTATTAATTAAAATTACAAAAAAGGTAGGTAAAGATTTCGATCCAGTATATGACTTAAATAAGAAGAAACATCAGCAAAGCGATTTTAAAGCCTTTATATTATAATATATAAAAAATATCACGCTTCTGAAGCTAAGTGGTTTAAAAAGCGTAACATTATTTTTTTTTGTAAATATTCTTTTTCCACTCTTGGAAAAATAAACGCCGAGGTGCACTCAACAGAAATCACAATATGTTTCACGCCGGTTGGAAAAGCGTTGGAGCGTTGTTTTTTCCCAGGATGATGACGGAAATTGAACTATTCGAAATGAACCTCGTAAAATTGGCGGGGGTTACTGTCCGTTATTTTCAGAAAACTAATAAACTACCCGAATTGCACGCTTAACATAAGAAAGAAAAGATAATAATAATCGCCCTCGGAACTTACGAAAATTCACTACGGTAGTGGAGGGAGGGAATTTCGAGTTCTTACGCACTGTAGTGGAAATTGTGTACAAATATGTACTTTCAGTATAAATATATAAAAGCTCTTCTGCTGTTTGAAAATTTCTGATATTATCATTTATAAAACCATAAAAAGTAAGAAATCGTTTACAAAAAATTTTCTTTATATTATTCCTTATATAATTATAATTGTTGTTTCTCTGAGTAAATTTGTAGCGGCCCAGAAGTATTTTCTCTGTTTCTTTCTGTCTCTCTCGCTTCCTTTTTCTTTCTCTTCTTCACTCTTCCTCTTTTTTATTCCATCACTCACTTTTTCTTCCTTTTTTTCTCACTTTCACTCTGTCTCGTCTTTCTTCTCTCTCTCTCTCTCTCTCTCTCTCTCTCTCTCTGTCTTTACTCTCTCTTACTCGCACTCTCTCTCTCTTTCTTCCTTGTTCTCTTTTTATGCCCTTCTTTCTCTCACTCTATCTCTCTTTCTCTCTATGTACATATATATCTTTTTATTTCTCTCCCTTCTTTTTCCTTCCCTTTCTCACTCTCTCTCTCTCTCTCTTTTTCTTCCTTTTTGTCTCACTTTCACTCTGTCTCGTTATTTCTTCATTCTCTCTCTCTCTCTCTCTCTCCCTTTCTCACTCTTTCTTTCGTTCTGTTTTTCGTTTTTTATCTTCCCTTCACTCTGTCTCTCTCTCCTTCCTTCTCTCGCTCTCTCTTTCTCTCTACATACATATATATCTTTTTATCACTTTCCCTCCTTCTCCCTCTCTCTTTCATTCTCTCTCTTTCACTCTCTCTTTTTCGTTATACCTCTTTCTATTCTATTTCCCTTTTCTATCGTTTTCGGCTACATACAAACAGTGTGTTATATTTTTATTTTATGATCCTTCATTCTTTCCACAATTCACAACGATATTAATCATGGCTGATATATTAGTGTGCGTTTTGACTGCAGTGCTAGATTTCGGCCGAATTCTTAATTCTTAAGTAGGCGTAATGTTCATATTTGTAATAAAGTATGTCCCTTAGCCTCATGGTTATGAGATGTGAGTGAAGAAATATTTCACTAATTAATATTATCTTTTGTACATTTTGTTCTTGTTTAATCGTTAAAAAAATTATATTTCATGCTCATAAGAAGAATAAGATGTACTTTCGTATGTTTTTTTAGTCGCTGTACATTTTTTGGGGTGTAAAATTGTAAAACCTAAACTATTGTTTTAAAAATTTGTTATTAACAATACACTATATTTTAAAAATTCCGTTTTGAAAAAGTAAAAAGCTACTGTTAATTGAGGGTGTTGCTGGGTCTTGGCTTGATAGATCCACAAGCACGATAAGCACAACAGCAACTTATAAATCACCTCTAATGACTTTCCATAACGCCACCTAATGATTTCCGGAATTTAACTGAAGATTTTTATCAAGGGGTCATTCATCAAGGGATTTAGTTGTAATTTGTTGGATAATTTTCATAAAGTTTACTTCCATGGTTTACGTTCACGGTACATCTTGTGTCTGAGTCGACAAGGCGGCCGGAGAAAACCTCGAGCGAGGAGCTTTTTTCGTATTTCATGCTGGTGACATACATTTGTACATTGAAATTTTTTGTGTTGAAAGATTCGTTCATCTGATAGGTGAGAACAGACGGTTAAAAGACAACAATCCTGAAAGATAATACTAGGTCCTAATGGCCGAGAACGACTGCTACTCGATAATTATAATCTACTTAAGAAGGTCAGTTGGTCTGATGCTTCCTCTGAGACATGTTTCAAATTTGACCCTTGAGCGTTTAGGCTATCTACGATCTTGCTTGGAGTCTGGGAAAAACATTTGAAATGCTGCGAAGTTGTGATATAAGTGATTATTATTTATCGTCATCTAGCCTACTTGTGGGGACAAAACCGGTTTGAACTTTTCACGCCGTCTTCAGCAGAGGTATCCAGTGGAGAAGAGAATTACACTTGCACGACAATCAAATGTACAGGATGTCCCATAACAACAGACGTTAATACTTTCCAACTACAATGCAACATGCCAAATTGAAATAAAAAGAAGTTTCACTTTTAAATAACTTCAACCTTTCACCACTTTGTTCCAAAAACATACCCGGATTTCAGAAAATATTAATCCTACTGAAAATTGTATTACACCAATAAAAACAACAATGAAAAACCCTATTACATCAATTAATTATCGTTTTATTTAACCGTAAGCAAAAAAATATTAAATACTGCCGAAAAATATGTCCGGAAACGATGTCAAACTTGTATTCTTCAAGAACATTTTAAACAAATTCATACGGGATGGTACAATCCGCCAATTTTTTCAGATTCGGACCATTTGGGTTTCTTTAAACCAACGTCTATTGAAAAATCAGAATTTATTATATGGTAAAAGACCAAGGCATGCGAGTTCCTTGATTTTTAATCATCTGTCTAAATTAATTACGACAGTATAATCCGGTAACAAGTGTTAAAAAATTTGCTTAAGTATTATTTACCATGGAGTAAAGTTGCACAGCGAAGTTTTTTAATCAAGTATCGGTCATGTGAGATGATCATTTCTAACGTGCGAAACTAGGCGAATAATTAAATACAGACTGTCATTTGGGGCAGGCCGCCTTAACGAGAGAACTGCTTATGATTAATTATGACCATTTGCATAATTTCATCAGCGCAGGGAGATAAAATTCAAACGGTTGGGGGAGAAAAAAATAGGGGGGGGGGGAACGACGTGAACGATAAAAGTCTTCACACGATTTCTCCCGAGATAGGCGAAGAATGCAAATAAATTACGGCGCAATTTTATAAAAATTAAGAATAGGATTAACGACTTTAGAAGGGTTCGAAATGAGACGAAATTTTAAGTGAAATTCGTTTAAAATAAAATTTACGAAAATATTTGTTTATCTATGATCAATGACTTCGTCCATCGACAAGATACATGCCTACATTTTTATGCGCACCTTGTAAGCACTATTCATCGTGTCACTCAAGCATGAATTTAATTAAAGTTACAACAATGTGCAATCTGACTTAGAAAAATATATATGTAATTACGTAGATTGTTATCGCTAACGGATAACAGTCTAGATTTAATATATTAATAATGAATTTTATCAAAGATAATATGAATCGATTGGTAAAACGTAAATAGATGACAATAAAAAACACAACACAATTTTTTTACTCTTTCTTAGAACATGAAGGCTGTGCCGGAAAATCGATTGAAATCGCACAAGCATGAGTTAAAGTTTGACTTTTTCACAAGGCAGTATCCCAAGTCCTATCTTATTTTCTATTTAAACACCATGATATACTTCCATATTCTCCAATTTTTACATTTGCCGAAGAACAGCTATCCTTTCCTAAATTTCTGATCATATACCAAGAAATCCTCAAACCGCAATTTTCCTGCTGGAGGTGTGATATAAGTGGAAGATGAAGATAAACAAGTTCCAAAGTAAATATTTATCACCTTACTTCGACACCCACCCCTCTCACAATCACACTACTTTCCCACTACAACCAATTTTCCCTGACCATTTCCTAAAGCCAATATTGACTTAGGGACTGGAACCTAGGGGTGCAACGAAACACGCCCATATCTGTCCCAGATTGAACAATTAAAGTTATCCTGAAAAGTCATCTATTATCCTTTTATATATCTTATCTCACTGTCCACACCTTAACATTCATATCGTCTATGAATTAGCAAGAATCAGATACCTTCCACTCCTTGTAACCCAATTTTCATTTTTCACTCTTCAAAAAAATAATTCTTCTAGAAGATTTAGAAGAAATTGGTCACGCGATGTGTTGCTGTGGTGTAAAAGTGAACAATAATCAAAGGATCATCTCATGTAACAAATAACAAGTCATCTTGTACATCATGAGAATAACAGATTTACTTAAAACTTTAATAAAAAGATAGGGTACTGGATCCATTACATCGATCATCTGGACGGCTGATCATGTATAGTATCTGACAAATTTGGCCATATCCGTCACCCCCGAATTGTTAACTTCATCCTAATGATTCTTGTTTTGTTCCCAATATTTTTTTTATTCGTTCCAAATTAACTCCTTGTATCAAAGAAAAACAGGAACTTTTGATAGTGTTTGCTTTATAAATGTTTAATGGCCAAACTTCATTCACCGATGTCAGATTTTGGCGTTTTCGTGTATGTAAATCAAATAATCATTTGTAACGCTATAGAGACATCAATTATTCAGTCCACTCGTAAAGAATGATACCGTTAAGAATACATCTAGCGAAACGATAATCCCTAATTGTTAGTCGGTGTAATTATTATTTATAACTCTCTCGCTTACAATAATAGGCGTTTAACGGATCCCATGTCGCAAACGTTACATGTGTGTCGCCCTTATTAGGAGTAGCCAATTATTGACGCAAGGATAGCAAGGATCACGGCTCCTGGTTATCTGATCTTACACCTTTTTCTCAGTATACATTTAATTTAGTGCATCAGATACAACCCGGCTACAGGACGTACACTGTCAATTACTCCCGGTTTTGTTGATATCAGGATCTCGTGGGTTCTACAACTCGGTATAACTGATAAACGAACAAATCGCACTAAGTCTTATTTGGTCTTAATTAGTGTCAATGTCTTTTTTAATAGTTAGGAGTAATAATATTACAAACGTGTTCACAAAATTTCATCATTCACTCAATTGGTGGTGGAGTACTCGATACTCCTCCATCACCCTTTATATCTATTAGAAACTAACCTAATGGATCGATGGGTACTCATCCTTCTGCCATCGACCGTCTCAACTGTACATTCACGTTAATAAATATATTCACTCTCCACACATGCTAGGTACACAAAAATAAGGTAATTATATACAATAAAACCACTTTGTTTCCTCCAAGACCCTGGGAGCCCAAATACTCGCTGCCGTGCTCAAGCACAATTCTCATATTGGAAAGCGAATATCCGCATATCCTATGCGCTCTCTATATGGAGCAAAGGAATTGTACTCCTTAATCTGTGGGACACATCGACCAACCTTTCTCTGCATGTCGGACATTTACGATGGCCTTGGCTCAAAAGACAACCCTCGCGTGGCCTATCTTTACTCGGGTGAGGATGACCCTTCTACGAATCAGATTCTCCCAGGGTCACCTATCGACAGCGCATTTGTTACACGAGAGCTTCTCTACCGATACGGCCCAACGACGCTGCCACAATCATGTTTTTTATTCCAAAAATGAGACGAGGCTGAAGAGGAGAGGCTGGTGCCCCCGGAATCGATTTCTTCAATAAATGGATTTAATGGAATGGTTGTGAGTTCCTTAAAAACTATCGAAGATAGATCAACAACCATGAGTGAAATAGAGTTTAATAAATTGTTTTTCATTTTTAGTGTCACAGGGCCAGATCTCGGTGGTTGCTATCTATTCTAAGTTTTGGAGTCGACAAACGACATTGCTCATCGCCATCTTAGCTTTACATTTATTTTCTTATCTTTCTTGCATATTAATACTACTAATTTCTTTTTCTGTTTCCCCAGTTGATTTTCGATATTTTCTGGTACAACTGTAACCAATTCCCTCTCTTTTCTTTGTCCTACTGCTAGCCTCTTTGTACCTCTGTGCCTCGTCAATTGCAGATAAAATAAGACAAAGTTAATACACAGAAATAAGATAAAAACATGATAGTTTGGTTAGCATTCACACTAACCAAGACTACTTGATATTCCTCGGGGGTAATTGACGATATGCCCTTCCATTCACGCCAATAAATTACATTCCCACACCAGACTACATTCACACTTCTCCAGAGTACTCGATATCCCTCTGGGTAATTGGGTATAAACATTGCCATTCACTCTAATAAATTACATTCAGTCACCAAACTGCATTCACAGTATCCCAGAGTACTCGATATTGCTCGGGGTTATTGGGGCTATGCCTTTTTCGCTAATAAATTACATTCGCACATTCATTCACTCTACCCCAGAGTACTCGATATTCTTCGAAGCAGTTGGGGATAAGCTACCTTACACGCCAATAAATTACACACACATTCATTAACACCATCCTAGAGTACTCGATATTCTTCGGGGTAATTGGGAATAAACCCTTCCATTCACGCTAATAAATTACATTCCCCACCAGACTACATTCACACTTCTCCAGAGTACTCGATATTACTCGGATTACTTGGGGCCCCTCTATTCACGCAAATAAATACATTCGTTCCAATAAATAACATATATCACATAAATGAAGACACAAAGATCCTATATACAGTTAAAAATATTTTTGGCCCGTAGACTCGGACTAGCGATCTGTGCCTGCTATAGTGCCTCCTTGCTACATTTGAAATTGATTTTTAAAATTTGTCAATTTTTTTCCATTTAAAATTTATGTTGGTAAGTTAAAATTAATGGTTCATGCTAGCATATTTAATTGGCACTTTTATTGGATCAGACGGTAAACGAGAAGGGACTGTTTTTCAGATCGGGGTGGCGTTAAGTGTAATTGGTTTTTCTTCTGAGGGAAAAACGCCATTTTCCACAAGTTTGAGAAGTTTCCAGGCCTGGAACAAATGAGCCCCAGGTAGCCAGCGTACATATGTAAAAACTCCGCCAACTCAACAGCGCCCATTTGTCTTCTAAACTCATTGTGTACGAGTTTCCTAATGGCCGAATCGCACGCGAATCGAAATTAATCAAACCCGTCGACGGCGAACGGGTAAAAGTCAACAAGAGAAGTTTGAAACAATACAATTAGACCGGAAAGCGCGGGACAAAGATTTTTCAAATTGACAACGCTCCGGAGGCACCTGTCTTGTAATTTACATAGCTAATAACCGCTTAAAAACCGTCCATCCTTGATCTCTCGCCGGCAGCCAGGCCATATAATGCTAAACGCACTCGCATAACAAGATATTTACATATTACTCAAAATGTCCAATGTTTCAACGGGTTCTGAAGAATAATCTACTTAACCGACTTGCTCGCTCTTTAATTGCCCCTCATAAATTATTTATGTATGGCAATTTTTCCTATTCCCATTCGCCTTCTCATTGGTAATAAGCAATTACGATGTATCCTCCTGTCGAAATAAAGCACAAATTTCGAATATTAGCAATTTTCCTCCGCCTTCTATAAACGCTGGCCGATTAAAACCGAATTTATTTGAACGTTTATATCTAAACTGCGTAATCTATATTATTTTTATGAGCGCAGTACGATAATAACTGGGAAACTAAAAACGACTCTCGACTATATTGTTGCTAATACTTAGTATGCAAATGTACTTTTTAATGGTGTCGTAAAACACAGGCCAATATAAAATTAAAAACTACAAAGCTAGTAAACAAAAAATAGAACACAGTTCACGATATAATACAGCTACCCTTTCTTCCAGAAATAATCCTATTTACTAGTTGACGATGGAACAATCAAAAAGATTCCTAAAAATTTGTAGTGCCTTATTGTCCGAAACTTCTAACTTTGCATTTAAATGGATTTCACGACACCCTCTCGTTAACGTTTCTTAGAGCTCCAGCTGGAGTCTGATACAAAAGACTTACTTATAATTTTCACACTAGTCTAAAACGGAGTGAACTGATACATACTCGCCAAACTTCAACTGTACTACAAAACGATCTTCTCACGATTTCCGAATAATCATTAACTAACGGTCAGTAAAAACCACATACCACGATTTGGTGTGGTATCTAATTTTACGTTGAGGGGGTCAACCAAGCTTTCTATGTGCTGCAAAGATTCCAATCAAAAGTCGTAATAAATATACACGATATAAAATATATCCACGTCCATTAATCGACTGGAACAACGATGGCCTGATTTTCATTAATTGCTGCTAATTGAAAAAGACACATTCGCTCCCCCACTCAATTTCAGTTTCTCTCCCGCTCACTCACAAGCTATCTCTCTCACTTACTCACTCACTCTCTCTGACTTTGTATCTCCCACTCCGTTTGCCTATCTCTCTTTCTCCCTCTCTCTCTCTCTCTCTCACACACTCACTCTCTCTCTCTCTCTTTCTTTCTCTTTCTCTCTCTCTCTCTCTCTCTCTCTCTCTCACTCTTATCTATCTGTTAATCTATCTATCTTGCTCTGTATGTATGTCTGTCTGTCTCTCTGTCTGACTGTCTCTCTGTCTCTCTCTCTCTCTCTCTCTCTCACTCTCATCTATCTGTTAATCTATCTATCTATCTTGCTCTGTATGTATGTCTGTCTGTCTGTCTGACTCTCTCTCTCTCTCTCTCTCTCTCTCTCTCTCATCTATCTGTTAATCTATCTATCTATCTTGGTCTGTATGTATGTCTGTCTGTCTGTCTGACTCTCTCTCTCTCTCTCTCTCTCTCTCTCTCTCTCTCTCTCACTCTCTCTCATCTATCTGTTAATCTATCTATCTTGGTCTGTATGTATGTCTGTCTGTCTGTCTGACACTCTCGCTCTCTCTCTCTCTCTCTCTCTCTCTCTCTCTCTCTCTCTCTCTCTCTTTTCTGCCTCAGTCTCCTCTTTATCTATCTCTATCTCTAACTTTTTTCTCCCTCTCAACCGATCCATCCTTCCCCTTCCGCTCACTAGAGTTTTTTTGTTAGGGAAAAAGTTCATCCCTTCTGTCTATTTTTAATTTAATTTCATTCCACACTTTTTCACAGAGGGAATCTCAGTTCTGTCGTTCCGTCAGTTTTGTCTCTATTCCTCTTTCCTCCTATGCAGACAAATCGGTAGAAGACTGAGAAAACGGAGAGGCAGGCAGATAGAGATAAATCGAAGAAGTGGGAGATAAATTATTCACAATAAAACATGATTTACTGAAATAATTTCCCTACCTAGCAAAACAAGCTTATCTGCATATAAAAATATAAAATGCTACAATGATTATTATTTACTTTGTTTATTTGATATTGAAATATTGATCGCTGATAGATTATTATTTTAAAAAATGAATAAAACAGATTGACTTGGAGATGTTTCAGCGTATATTCTGCCAATACATTTCAAAATTTTTTCTATACATAATTTAGCACTTATAACACAATAAACTAATTCAGCTATACTAATGGACGATACTTTTTAAAACTTCTTTTTTCATGCACCATTATTTTTTGGTGCATGAAATAAATTCTCTTTGTTTTAAATTTAATTGTTATTAGGTTTCTTGTAGATTTACTGAGCTAAAACTTAGACGGTTGAACTGTTTTAATTCGCAATTAGACCTGTGATAACGAGCAAAGCATTAAAAACATAAACAAAAAAATCTGGCCTTTTCCTCGTAACGGACAGTGTCGCTCACCTGAAACATTAAGAACTTGGTTATTTTATGAAAATTCTAGGCTATAGGTCGGGTTTTATGTACCGGGGGATGTTATTTCCATTTATAAACGGCGGTGAGTCAGCAACCCTTGTTAGATTATAGGTGTATGGCTAATCCGGGGGGCACGTGGTCTCGGAAATCAATTAACCACCCCCCTAATACCTGCCAAAGGCTTTAATTAGCGATGGTTGTTTATGGTCGGTCGGGGTTGAAAACTATACCTTATACTGTCAAGGGGGAATTGATTTTATTGGATATACGGCAGATAATGCGAAGGAAATGACAAAAATTTATATCATAGTTGAAAATATGCCCAACTCTAGGATATTGTGAAATATTCAAATATTGCGCTCATGTATTGAAAAAAGTTAAATGGACCAATTTAAGGCAAATTGTCGAACCGTAGATGCCATTGATATTTCATGAAGTTCAAAACCTTTCAAAAATTGTGTTATGTTACAAATGTTACATGTTACAAAATATTTGGATAAAATAGGTTTTTAGTTGAGATAAAGTGGGGTTGAGATGGGAAGTTAGTGTCCGAGTGGATCCGAGTGGACCTCACCTAATAGCAACCCATGCCTGGATGGACCCAACAGTAAAACCAGTAAAGAACTCGTAGTCTCTTTTTCTTTTTGGCCAAATTTGCACAACGTTTCTTATGCCAGAACTGCATATCTTTCCAGCCGGCAGTTTTCAGCCAAGAGATTTACCAGAAACCGAATTTTATTACTGTTACCCTTTGTCCTTGTTTCCTTGGGGTGTTGGTCTACCGGGGTTTGAACTATCCATGATCAGTTTTTGATTTATACCTTTTTTTGGAAAATGGCTAGGGTTTGGGGCCAGAAGTAAACACATTGTATGTCTGCCTGCTCATCACCTCTGTGTGTGCGTTTGTAAACTAAACACCTTGTGTTGGAAATATTCATAAATGTCTCCTGGATTTTTTCAAAAAATGAACTCACTTTTAACTAAAGTCTTCGGCGAATCATAACAATTTATTAGTTTTCAAATACAATTGCTAGAAGGATGACATCAATATTTCAGCTCGCGATCGCTATAATACACGCTTAGCAATCAAATTTTGGCTTTTTAATAATTCATCGTGACTGCAAAAATAGGACCAAATCGTTCTCAACATTAACTTGTGAACCAAAAAGCAGCAATACACCTACTTTTATGCTGCTTGGGAACTTTCTCTTCCCAGATCGTAAAACATCGCTATTTCGAGGTTTTTATTGATTTGTTTTAGAAAAGACAGTTTGGGAGCTTTAGACAATATAAATAAGTAAACTTTTTATGTAAGGCTTTTGGTTGAAATGAAAAAGTCAGTGCCATGAGCGGGATTCGAACCCACGACCTTCGGCTAAATACGCCGCTACTCTACCACTTGAGATATAGTATACCTACAACCTTTCGAATTTTCCCTCCTTTTTGCCATTTTTCAAATGTCGTGTAATCAGGAATCGGATTCTCGGCGACATATGAAGTGGCCATCGGCTATTAGATGTTAGTGAAGTTATACTCCGTTTTACTTATTAAATCCATTTAGTTTAGTGGTCTATTGACCAAATAAATTCTTTTCAATTAATTAATCTTTTTATGTAAGGTTTGAAAAATGGCAAATAGAGGGAAATTTCGAAATGTAGGTTGAGATGTGGAGTTGGTGCTCGAGTGGATCGAAGTCACGATAGCTCAAGTGGTAGAGCAGCGGCGTATCCAACCGAAGATCGTGTGTTCGAATCCCGCTCGTGACACTGACTTTTTTCTCAACTAAAAACCTTAATTAATTGTAAGATATGAATTCGTCAAGCGGATCACGAAACTAGTGAATTTAATAAAATACAGATTTGCATTGTAAAATAGAAAGCAAAATTTGGTGCCTTTTACGAACAAATTCACACAAACGAAGACACAAACACTAAAAAAAAAACACACACACAAACTAACAAAACAACACACAAAATATTATAAATTTTGTACTGTACTACTTTATGAAAATACCTAGGATATTAATAGATCTAGGATATTAATCTAAATAGAAAATATGAGAAGAAAATCAATAAAATAATAATGAAAGTTGGACAGGACGTTAAAAATTTATCGCAGTAAAAACACACGAGATTTATTTTATTCAGAACCCTTTGTCCTTTTCTTTCATGCAATAGTAAAGATTCTGAATATGATCTATATAAATATATTATCTACTAATGAATATAATGAACAAAATTTGAATTTCGCAACTGATTAGGAACCAGTGAAGTCTTGAAATACATCCAAGTCCTAATACAGAGATATGTGTAAAGATGTAACCATCCGGTATTTCCTGTGTTTTATTGATTTTGAAAAAGGCTTACGATAAAATCCAACATAGGAAAAGCATTCTTAAAAACAACAGAATGGATGATAAAGATATCCACATTATCGCAAACCTTTACTAGATCCAAAAATCAAATTTTAGGATAGAAGGAGGCACATCGGATGATCAAAATTAAGAAAGATGTGAGACAGAGGTGCATTCTGTCGTCACTAGTATTTAATATATACTCTGAAAACTATTCAAGAAGCTCTTGATGATTCTAAGGATAGTGAAAAGGTTTAGAGTACCCCAATAAATAATATCCGATATGCGGAGGATACCGTTTTAATTGAAAACAGCTAAGAACTTCAAAGTACGATTCTGAAGAATTAAGTCAAGAATAAAAATAACCACAATGATAACACAGAATAAGTTCTTTGTAGTCATGAACTTGGTCTGGAATTAGAGAGAAGATTATTGAAATGCTAAGTCCTCTTAGCTATATTGTATGGTGTCCAAGCTTGAACGCTAAGTTTAAAAAAGAATGAACGGAGAATTTGTCAGGGTGGCTGCCAGATCTTCTTAACATCTTCAAATTTTGCTGCAAATCAAATCGCATTACTTTCAGGGAAAGTTTTTTTCCATCATATAAGAGGATTAGCCATGGGTAACTGTCTCGCTCCTGATGTCAGCAGTCTGGTTCTTTACGCTTTGATGGATTGTGTGATGGAAAAGCACAATAAGGATATCTTTTTCATTAACAGATATGTTGACGATTCTTGATCATCGAGGATTGATGATGTTTTGATCCAGATCTAATTTTCGAGAGAGAAAGAACAGAATGGGAGCATACCCTTCCTTTGATGTCAGAATCATCAGAAATGAAAACTGCACCCTAAACTGGGACTGGTACCAAACAGACACCGCGACTGGAAGTATCTTACTTATCTGGTCACAACAGCCCACCCACCAAAAACTTAATTCAGCTTCCAACTTAATTCGCAGATGTCTCCAATATAATCCAAAGTGGAGTTTCACGGAAATAATTTAACCAAGGTGGGACGCATCGTAAAGCCTAATGAATACTCTGATGCAGTTGTGACCAGATTAATCAAAGGAGAATGTACAAAGCACTCCAGCACAGCTCACCAAAGGAACATCACACTTGAGACCATTGGCGAGAGATTGGCACAAAGAAACTGGCAGAGTAATTTTGATAATTAATTAAGGTTTTTAGTTGAGATAAAAAGTCAGTGTCACGAGCAGGATTCGAACCCACGACCATCGGCTAGACACGCTGCTACTCTACCACTTGAGCTATCGTGACTTCGATCCACTCGGACAAAAGGTCAAAAGGTGGGGTTGAGATGGGAAGTTAGTGTCCAAGTGGATCGAAGTCACGGTAGAGTACCGGCGTATCTAGCCGAAGGTCGTGGGTTCGAATCCCGCTCGTGACACTGACTTTTTAATCTCAACTAAAGGCTTAATTAATTGAAAGATATTAATTGGTCAAGCGGACCACGATAACTAGTGAATTCCGATAATATTCAGCTCCTCGTGGAAATTACGTTGACGGTTCGTTTTTGCCTTAATTTTATCATTTCTTTGACCAATTTTTCAAATTCAATTGAATCTCTGTTTTCAGCGTAACAATTCCTTTAAAGTGATGTTACAGGATGTATAGGGTCGTATTTCAACTTTTGAAGTTGAACTGGGCCTGTGGTACCCTGAATAATTTGTCTAAAAATTTTGATACTAGACAAAAAAATATTAAACTTTTTTTTTTCATAGCGTCATTGGTTTCAAGAGAAATTCAGCCAGGCCAGCCAAAAAAGGACACCCTGTATGTGACATCCGTGTTTGTGTATAGCCAAATTTTGCTTTCTCATAAATATTTTCTTTTTAGTCAATTTTTCATGGATATTTATTTATATACAAACAGGTGTAGCTTACCTCTTTAAGACGTTTTCTCAAAAAATTACTCAGGACTCTCATCCATTATTCATGTTTTCTCTATTTAATTGAAAGAGATTAGATACGTCGGAACTCCTTGTTACTCGGGCTCTAATTGTTTCATAAAAATATCACGGAGGTATTTTTTCACTAAAACACTATAAGCCAAGTAACGATTGCTTCAAAATAGAAATCTCAGGTTTTTTTTTGTAAAAATTTGACAAGGATATGGTGGAAATATATAATAATGGTAATATATGTTTTAGAATGATCAATTTTAGAAATTTAAGTAGGAGAAAAGAAAAAGAGGGTATGTTTGTTCAAATATTGTCAAGAGCATGAAACATGAATATTTTATTATCCCAGTTGATCATTGCTAATCACAATTGTCTTGGGTTCTCTTCGTATCGCTTGGTTTGGATCAGCGCACCCTCGTTTTATCAATTTAATAGATGTTTGTGAGTCGATTTGAAATCCTAAGAAAAAAGAAATGAGGGAGTCCGCCGTTAATCGATATCCAGTTGAAATATTAAAACCCGGTCATTACAAGAATGTGAAATGTCGATTCCCACCGTCCCGGTGTTACGCGGTGTGTCGAGGCCTCATGTTTTTCACTGAATAAGTCATGGGGGAAACTTAGGCCGGCGGCGGGGCTTGATGATTAAGTTAAGATCACCGTCATTTGTTTACATCCAGTTTTTGATCGCCCGTCAATATTTGAGGCGGACGTCCAAAATTGACGGGGCCCTCGCGATCACGCGAATCCGTGATTTTTTCCATCTTTCTGACAAACAGGTGTTTTTTTTCCATAGGAGAAAATTGTTTAATTAATATTAATACATAAAGACGGGGTCTTCACCGGGTCCAACGAGATCGGCCGAAAGATAAAGTCTAAATATTCATGCGGGGGCCTCGCCTCGTGTAAATCCCTTCTTTCACGGATAATTATTACAGAAAATGCCTTCCATCTGGGTGAAACATCTTGTAATTGAGAGAGTTAATTTACGCCTAACAAACAGCTCAGGGAGAAAAGGAAGGAACACGCGAAAACCTTGTTCGGTTTCTGATAGATTCATCACCTGATAACAAGTGATTTCTGCAATTAACAAACAAAAAAAAAAAAATAGCAGACTGAAAAGATCAACTTTCACTAAGATGTAGATCACTAACTACATTTTTCAGTTATACATGTTTCCCATGAACAGACGGCAATATTTTATGAGGTTATACTTCAGGTCAAATGGACTAAAAATCTCTATTTTTCCAAGGTCGAGTCTCAGTTATAATCAAGATATTTCAGATTTCAGATAATTTAAACATTTCAAAACTTAATCCCATAAAGCCTGCCGCATAAAATGTTAAACCTACTGTAAACTGATTACACCAATATAGCAATGAAAATCCTATGAGATTCATTCGATTCGTTTTATTGTAACTTGTAAACAAAATATAAAAACATTGGGAAATTAAACTTTTACTGAGTTTTCAAATTTATTGTCTAAATTTCAACTAATTGTTGTTTATTGGTTTTGTACGCACTGGCAGATATGGTGCTCCTATTAATGAGCATTAACCACATTTACTTAAATTTTCAAATGTAAGTTATCACCAATTTAAAATTAACGATTGACTGCTAATAATTTGATTTTTCTGTTATAAACGGTTTAATTTTTTTTTTAAATATTGATTAAGTGTAAGATTTCAAAACGTCTACAACTTAGTTAATTAAAATACAAACGTGAACAAGATAGGACTTGTTGGTTCCAAATTGAAAATAAGAAAAAATAAAACTCTTCTAAAAATAAACGATGTAAGGCTTGCATTTTTCAAGTAGCAAAAAGTTAAATTTTTTGAAGTTTTTGTGTTTTTCAAACGTACGATTTAAAAAAAGAAAGGGGGCGTCGGTAGCCGCAAGGTTTAGTCTTTGACACGGCGCTCATCTCTGTAAGGTAAAGGTCTCGGGTTCGAATCCAGCGGCCCTGCATTCGGACCCGACATACTTACAAATGGGCTTTTTTTCAAAAACACCGGCACCTCGAGGGTTGATATAACCTCTGCTGTTGCAAACCCTCGTTAAAAAAAAATAAAAAATAAAAATAAAAAAAAAATTTGCACTTTTCAGCTGTATAATAACATTTTTGAAATAAATAGAACTAAACTTTTCCATTCTTTGACATTTAAGATAACCTGGTAAAATATCCAGCTCTGTTCACTGGACACCCTGTTTAAGCCCGGGGAGCTTTATGATCTCATGATATGCAGCGTAGACAGCCCTGGTACTTGATCATCATTCTATAAATTAAGTATTTGAATTACAAAATCAACGAGGAGCAAAGTGGTTCTGAAGTTTACCCAGTTAGTTTCCCACATGACTGAATAACACAATTTCAGTGCAAAAACATCTTTATCTTAAGAAAGATTGACGTGTTTCGTCGGCGGTCGTGTTTGTAGTGGTTCTCGACCCCAGGTTGTGGAAGATAGTATGGCACACGGATCAGCTGTTGGATGGCACGCGAAGGCTTCTGCTCCACGCGAACCTCCGCACTTCCTAATCTCCTCGAACCATGCCACACTCTTGACCCGGGTCAGGGCTACTACTAGGGCAATTAGCCGACACACGGGCCGACTCACAATATCGGTCAATCGGTGAATGGGTTATTGAGACGGGTATCGAGTTGTTTTCGACTTATAGGCATCTTAATCTAAGGGTTTAGGGGGAAAAAAATCACTTAATTACATTGTTGTTTCGCCATACATGGATTCATCACACACGCAAGAGGATGGATTCTTCTACTGAATCAAAATCCTAAACGAACATTTATTTTTATCTGACCAAGTTTAACTGGTTCTGAGAATATAATTGTACCCATGTTACACAGATTTCTGTGGCCATCAGCACAGAAATAAATACAAAATATGATGAGAACCCAAGGACACACGTGCGAATTAAAATAAGATCAGGGATGACCTTTCAGTACACGAAATACAGCAGGATTCGATAAGTCCATTAAATAAAAATAAGTAAATAAACTTATTTGATAACGTGAACAAATGCGGGAAATTACGTTAGATAAGTAAATATACTTGACCAGAAGCTCACGCGTACAAAAATGTTCAGAGATTACCATCGGTACACGAAATGCAGCAGGATTTGAAGAGTCTATTAAATAATTTTTAAACATATAATAAAACGTGACAAAATGCTGAAAATTACTATAGATAAATAAACCAGCCTTGACCAGGAGCAAACAGCTCAACGAAAACAAAGAAATGCAGGAGCATTCGAAGAATATAAAAGAAATTTAAACTTAAACGAAAACGTGAGAACAATTCTGGAAGTTACTATATATAAATAAATATGCTTGAAAGGAATAAGCAAACAGCTCAAGCGTACAAAAAATATGATCAGAGATGACCTATCGGTACACGAAATGCAGCAGGATTCGAAGAGTCTATTAAATAATTCTTAAACTTATTGTTAAATAAAAAACGTCAGGATAATGCTGTCAAGCACTAGACATAAATAAATATTAGGCTTGAAAATAATAAGCAAATTACTCGCGCAGAACAAAATTTGACCAGAGATGACTTAACTATACAGTTAATGCATCAGGATTTGAAGAATCAATAAAATAGAACTTAAACTTACATACGAACTTGAGAATAATGCTGAAAATTACTGTAGATAAATAAATAGTCGGCTTGACGACAATAAACGAACAGCTCATGCGTGCCAAAATATGACCAGTGATGACCTAACTATACAAGTAATGCAGCAGGATTTGAAGAATCAATAAAATAGAACTTAAACTTAGATAAAAACTTGAGAATAATGCTGAAAATTACTATAGGTAAATAAATAGTAGGCTTGACGACAATAAACGAACAGCTCATGCGTGCCAAAATATGACCAGTGATGACCTAACTATACAAGTAATGCAGCAGGATTTGACGATTCTATTAAATAACTCTTAAACTTATATTAAAACGTGAGAATAACAGTGAAAATGACTATAGATTAATAAATGTTAGGCTTGTCGAGAAGTAAACAGCTCACGCGTACAAAAATATGATCAGGGATGACCTATCAGTACATGAAATGCAGTAGGATTATAAGAATCTATAATAGAAATTCTAAACTTAAACGATAACTTGATAACAATGCTGGCAGTTACTATATATGAATAAATATGCCTGAAAGGAAAACAAATTGCTCACGTATAACAAAATATGACCAAAGATGACCTAACTGTACAAGTAATGCATCAGGATTGGAAGAGACTATTCAATAGATCTTGAACTTAGATAAAAACGTGATAATAATGCTGGAAATTTCTAGAGATAAATAAATACTAGGCTTGACGAGAATAAACAACCAGCTCATCCTTACTCAGATATGATCAGGATGACCTATCGGTACAGGATTTTAAAAATCTATTAAATAAATCTTAAACGTACGGAAAAAGCTGAAAAGCACTGTATAAAAAGAAATATTAGGGTTCAATTAACCTTTTATAAAATTACGATTCACATTCGGGAAAACTTTTCACTGTGCTTAGATGTACTAGAAATGAGCAAACTGTTAACCAAATGCAGGCTTATTTTTTATTAGTCAAAGAAACATTTTATATTTACTATTTTGACACTGATACAGCACTTTTTACAATATTTAAAAAAAAATTTTATCAGCACACTTGCACTAGGGGAGAGATTAGTGCTACAAACACCAGTAGTGGTTGAAATTCTTCGTCCTTTTTTTCTCGATATGTCGCACTAACGACATACTAATTGTCTGGTCCCCCCCAGGAATTTTTTAGGCCTTTCGATTTTTTCCCTCGGCGCCCAGAACAACCTTCTGTTTACCCTTTGATCCGCCTTAATACATTTTTAATTCGAATTATTATTACACCGTCAACGCTCGTGAACGCTGGGGGCCCACCGGCGTAAAAACTGACGTTTTCACCAATTACGGAAACGGCCCATCTCCTACTTCCATAAACATGTTAATGAGTAATTCACAGCTCGTACCTTCGAAATAGATTCTCACATTGCTCACTTTTTCCTTAATTAAATTGTTTTTCCTGCTTCCCCCGGGTTAAAACGAGTCGCTCGGTTTGGAGACTTTAACGAACCAGATGGAAAAGCCCAGTAGTCTTAGAATCTTATTTACCTACCGCACGAAGAATAATTTTACATACCCTTATAGTGTAAATACTCCTTAACACTTTAATTGGATAATTTTTAGTCAGAAAAACAATACACAATTAAATAATAAATACGAAAATTAACAGGCATTTGGTATAACCCATGAATAAATAAGAACTTAATATTTACTAATGGGAGACCAACCGTTTTAGACTGAAAGTATACCGTTTTCAATTGTGTAAAATCTGTATATAAACTATCAACCAATTAATCACTAAAATATATACAAAAACGAGAACGGGGGCATTTAATGATTTGTTCCTTATTACAAGATATACATATATGTGTAAAGATACTTCATTGCTGCCAATATCTTTAGTAGGGGCAGCATTGGTGAAGAGGGGAAAGAATAACTCGCCTGTGACATAATTAGAAATATTTAAGGTCTGGTCAACGTATCTTCTACCAAAAAACAATTAAAAAATAATAAAATTAAATAATAAAAAAATCATCTTTTGCACATACTGATTTGACTATTATAGAAACATCTACGAAATTGGAAAAAAATTCAACTAGTATTTTATGTATGTTTTTTGTATGTGTGCCTTTTTGGGATAAAAAGATAGAGATAGACAGATAGATAGACAAGAGAGAAGAAAAAGAGAGTGAGATAGGGATCAGATCGAAAAAATCGGATGGAAGAGAGAGTGAGAGACCTAGAGACCGAGAGAAAGAAAGAGATAGATAGGGAGAGGGAGAGAAAAAAAAGAGACATAGAGAGAATAAGAGAGCAAAGGATACGGGACAGAGACAGGCAGACGGAGAGGGAGAGAAAGAATGAGAGGGTTAGAGAGATAGAGATATATAGTTATAGAAAGATAGATAGATAGATAGATAGATAGATAGATAGATAGATAGATAGAGAGAGAGAGAGAGAGAGAGAGAAAGAGAGAGAGAGAAGGAAATAAATAGATTGATAAGGAACGAATGGGTGACAAGTACAAGTGGGAGAGTGAGAGAGAGAGAGAGAGAGAGAGAGAGAGAGAGAGAGAGAGAGAGAGAGAGAGAGAGAGAGAACGAAAAAGAATGAAAGAGAGAGAGAGCAAAGGATAGGGGACTGAGACAGAAGAAGGGATGCAGGCAGACGTCAAGAAATAGATAGATAAATAGAGAGAGGGAGAGAGAGAGAAAAAAATATGCTAAGGAAATAAATAGATTAATAAAAGGAAAAAAAATTCTCTAAGAGAGAGAGAGAGAGAGAGAGAGAGAGAGAGAGAGAGAGAGTGAAAGAGAGAGAGAGAACGAGAACGAAGAAGAGAGAGAAAGCGAGAGAGAGGGAGAGAGAGAAGTCAGAGAGAGGGAAAGAGAAAGAAAAGGAAATAAATAAATTGATAAGGAACGAATGAGTGACAAGTGCAAGCGGCAGAGTGAGAGAGAGAGAGAGAGAAAGGGAGAACGAGAAATAAAGAGAGTCGAATAGAGAGAGGGAGAGAGAGCGAAGGATAGGGAAAGAGACAGAAGAAGGGAGACAGGCAGACGGAGAGAGATATATAAATAGAGAGAGAGAGAGAGAGAGAGAGAGAGAGAGAAAATATGCTAAGAAAATAAATAGATTAATAAAAGGAAAAACAATTCTCTAAGAGAGAGAGAGAGAGAGAGAGAGAGACAAAATGAGAACGAAAAAGAGAGAGAAAGCGTGAGAGAGGGGGAGAAAGAGAGAGAGTGAGAGGGATGGAGAGAGAAAGAAAAGGAAATAAATAGATTGATAAGGAATGAATGAGTGACAAGTGCAAGCGGCAGAAAGCTAAGAAAAGCATAGATTCATTATCAAAAGGATAAAATAAATAAAATTTTGGATTTTTGATACTAATATATTTTGACAAAATATTTTCTGCCTAACCTCTAGTTTTTCAAACCACTCAGAAAATGTTAAATTACAATTAAGGAATAATCATTTATCTTAAGCATTAATATTTAATGTGAACATCCACCCATGAAATTTTTTCTTAGTACAAATTGTCTTTCAAGGCGTTCGGGTAGAATTTTATTTTGTAAATGGCGACTTTGTAATGAATAAGCAAATAAATGGCGTGACGTGAGCGTTTAATCTTCGTCCACCAACCGATTTACATGAAAAATGAGATTTTTATATGATTTACAACCACATTATTTTCATAAGTGAACCTTAGACTTGAAAAAAGCCCGTTTTAAATGATTTTATCGATAATATTTTTAACAGATCGGCCGTTGGGGTTCACATAAAACAATCTGGTGCAATGTTTTTCTACGTGAATTCTTCATAGAAATTAAATAACCTGAAATAAATTGTCTCAAACGGACATCTACTCCCTTTTACCATAACGACAGGTGTTTGTGTTTTTCCATGGAATTCATCCAGCTGGTTACAATGCCACTCTAATAGACCTTGTGGTAAGAGGGAATTATGGACGACTTAGACCACAACACAGTTACAATTAATGTTTTTTATCCTTCTTACGTGTCAGATATTATAACACTAAGATAAAACGTAATACAAGATTCTTTAAAAAAAAAAGAAAAAATCAAATGGATATTTCACCTATCTGGCCAAATTCTTACTATTTATGGTGATGACTTTCAACTCTTCCGCATTAACCTCTAAAACTTTGCTTCAATCAATGTAGAGTCAACTAGTATTTTAAAAACAAGAAGAAGAAGCGTTTCGGCTAGAAGTTTGGTACTGCTCAATAAACTTGTCACCAAAAAAATAAAAATAAAATAAAACCGATCGATCTTTCACCTCATCGGTCCTTTTTCTTTTTAATTGTTGTAGTGTTTTGAATGGTGAAAAGGATGTCCAAATTTTTTTTTGTTAATGAGCTTCGTACTGTTATAATGTTACATTTCCAAATTTTCTAGTGTGCTCATTTTTTATCCTTTTTGTACGTAGCGTATAGTTTCATGCTTACCTGTTGATTATTGAGGGTCGTGATGGTTTTATTATAGTATTTTTTCCCATTTAAACCTCCTTTTTAAATTATTTGTTATTTTTGATATCAGTTTTCAGTGAAATATTTTGGGTAAAAACGCATTTTTATCCCTTATACGTATTCAAATGTATTTTAATAATTTTGATTTTTTTTCCTTTGATGAAAATTCAGGAATTGATCATTTTTATATAACGTTATACAATGCCACCCCTTTTCTATCATTGAGGGAGGCCAGCTAATCACTTATTCATTTAATTAATTTACAAAGCGGCATATGGAAAAACTGGACAGTCGCGTGCCCGGCGTGCATTAAGCCGTTTTATAATTAATTACTGCGTCTTCTGTTTTTCTGTTTCCAATGCCCCCCGGGCGATTTGAAGAAGCGCACTTGCGGTTAGTTAATTAAACACGTGCGCCGTACTTTCTCAATTTCTCGAAGTTCATTTTTTTAGGCTTTTCGGAGCAAAATCGGACATGTTTTAAACACAGAGCGAGCTTTCTTCCATGCCATTAGACTAAGCTCAGGAAGTGGACCTGCCGGGTGCTCTTAGCCCCCTTACTCCAACATTGAAACCCCTCCTGCTAAAAGCTTCCTAATTCGTATTGACTCAGAGCCAGGATAGCTGCAGTATTTTCAACATTAGAATACATCTTTGTTCAGTTTTTACGATCAGGTACCTGTGAAAAGCTGATCCTGATCTGCTCATAGATTTGTCAGCATTAAACCTAAAACATTCTAACCATGATCACACGATCACAGCTCATTTCATTTAATACAAATTGAAATATAATATCCAATTGTCGTTTAGTACAATTGTAAGTCTGACTAATGAAACTACTAATTTTTCCCTTTTTAACCAACCTTTCTGGATTTGTAACCGTAGTTTGTTTCTATTCTTGAAGAATTTAGACAAAAAGGTTGAATATAAAGAAACTCAAATACCACCAATTTCTTGATTTTTTGAAAGACCGGAATTACGTGAATATTTTCAAACAGTAGGATGATGAAACTACTGACCCCAGGGATGCAGACACAAACTGACGATGTACTTGATTTTTTAAGTATAGTTTATAAATTTAAATTTATAAACTTTGATTAGCATTAATGTACAATTTAAATATTATGTAATATTTGCATATTAAAACTGGTCGTTATTAACGCAATGTCACGATACTTTAACTTTCTTAAAGTTTTACAATTTATGTATATTGTTTTCAAATAATTTCTCTTTTAAGCTAATCCTTGATCTAACCCGGCTGAAAAGCGAGATAAAGCGGACCAATAATGTAGGCTTTGAAAGAGCAAGGTAAATTTACCTTAATATTTATGTTTTCAGTGGAATATTCTTTTCATTTTGAATTATACCTCATTCAAAAATTTACATCGGCGAAACCCACGTACAAATTGAGATAAGGCGGCCCGTTTTGATACTTAATTTTGACTTTAAAACATTAGGATAATAAACTCTACCGTTTAAGTTCTTATGCGATTTTTTCCCTGATACCTGGTTTTTTTTATTGTAATTTTTTTAAAAATCGTATTATGGATTTAACCCTTCTACAACCCTACAACGGACTAATAACTGTGCTTAATTTCGTCTTTAATAGGGCAGTACAATAAACTTTACTGTTCAAGTTTCCAATGGCATTTTTTCTCAATATCTGTTCGTTTTTTACATTTTCCTTGTAAAATCGTAGTCTTAATCAAACCGTGTATACACGAACAAAGCGAGACTACGCGGACGTTAACTATTTTTAATTTCGACTTTAAAACATCAAACTCTCTACAAATCTGCGATGCGAGACAACGCGGACCCTTAGCTACTAGTTTCAATAAGATTTTTGTCAATATTTGTTCTTTTTATTTTATTTTACGCATAAAATGGTATTTTCGATCTAACATCTACAAAGCGAAATACTACGCTTAAATACCTTAATTTCTACTTTGAAATATAAACAACTTTGAAATATAATAAATTTTACATTCAATGTTCCTATATGATTTTTTCTTAATAGCTCTCTTGTTTTTAATTTATTGTACACGTTAATCAGTATTGTTGATATAACCCGTCAACAAATCTACAAAGCGAGACGACAGGGACCATTAGCTATGTTCAATTTTGACTTTTAAACGTCATGATATTGAACTCTATTGTTCAAGTGTACGATGGTTTTTTTTTTTATTCGATACGCTTGTTATCTAAATTTTACGGGTTAAATCGTATTCTTGATCTATCCCGTCAATAAGTCTATAAAGGGAGAAGATATCGGACCCTTATTTATGCTTAATTTCGGCTATGAAACATCAGGATAATAAACTTTTTATGTATGAAACGCAATTTGTCCAATACCTGCTCATTTTTTCAATACATTTTTCTCGTAAAATCGTATTTTTGGTCAAATCTTTCTACCAGTCCACACAGCAAGACAACGCGGAGTGTTAACTATTGTTGATTTGGACATTTGTAACTCAGGAAACAAAATTCTCGGTTCAAGTTTCGAATATGATTTTTTTTGCTATTTTTGTAATTTATTTTACACTTATTAAGATTAAGTTTCTGAAGTTTTGGTGATTTTTGCAATGTTGCAAAGAAAAACCCTTTTATATAGACAAAATTCATTACCGTGATTTCTCTTTAAACCCAAATCTACCTTTAGTAATTTTAAAAATGCTAGAGGCTGATTTTTTTAAAACTTTTTTTCGTCCATTAGTGATTAAAGAGGTGTTATATTCTGTAAATTATTTAGGGCAGGTGTTCCTCCATGGGGTATACTTTGCGGCCTCAGGATAAGTCTCTAATACCAGGTAGGCCACCATAATCCGCCTTGATCGATAATGGTAATGGTCCTCACCATCCTGACGGGTCGTGAATTATTCAGTTCCTAGGGGTATGATATGTTGATGCGCTGCGTGCGAAATAATAACAGTGGTTTTTGAAAATTTCGTAGGTTCGCGAGGGGGGAACGCTCTCGTTTAATTTCCTCACTGTGTGGTTTATTGCACGGGGATCAATTGATTAATACTTCTTAAAAAAAAGAAATGTTGAAATAATAAATCTTTGGCGGTTTGAATATATATATATATA